>NC_092164.1:9517316-9582316 GCF_045791955.1 Oncorhynchus clarkii lewisi | reverse complement strand
TGTGGAGTTACGTTGCTGAATCATGAGAGGGTTTGAATCTGCAGACGGGGGTTTCTTTCTGTTGTTGTCTGTTGACCGGGTAGTTTCAGTGGGCTTCCTGAAAGGAGCGTCACAACCATCAGGGTTGGAACCGTTCCGGTAACACAACATGAAAACCGGGACAAATAATTACATTTTTCAATGAACAGAAAATGAACCAGGGAAACAAGAGTGCTCCATACTGTTCTGAAAAAGAACCGTTATTATAAAAACATGGGAACCGGATAAAGAAATATATATATCTATTCCCCTGCCAAAATAAACACCTAAGTGCCTATGCAAATCCCTCACTCTGTCACACAGAAACTTGCTCCAGTGTCGAACAGCTGAATATCTGAGCCACCTGCCCCTCCCACTCCGTTACCAGAGGTTACTGTACTGACGTTACCAGAGGTTACTGTACTGACGTTACCAGAGGTTACTGTACTGACGTTACCAGAGGTTACTGTACTGACGTTACCATACGTTACTGTACTGACGTTACCATACGTTACTGTACTGACGTTACCAGAGGTTACTGTACTGACGTTACCAGAGGTTACTGTACTGATGTTACCATAGGTTACTGTACTGACGTTACCAGAGGTTACTGTACTGACGTTACCAGAGGTTACTGTACTGATGTTACCATAGGTTACTGTAGTGACGTTACCATAGGTTACTGTACTGACGTTACCATAGGTTACTGTACTGACGTTACCATAGGTTACTGTACTGACGTTACCATACGTTACTGTACTGACGTTACCATAGGTTACTGTACTGACGTTACCATAGGTTACTGTACTAATGTTACCATAGGTTACTGTACTGACGTTACCATACGTTACTGTACTGACGTTACCAGAGGTTACTGTACTGACGTTACCAGAGGTTACTGTACTGACGTTACCAGAGGTTACTGTACTGACGTTACCAGAGGTTACTGTAGTGACGTTACCAGAGGTTACTGTACTGACGTTACCAGAGGTTACTGTACTGACGTTACCATACGTTACTGTACTGACGTTACCAGAGGTTACTGTACTGACGTTACCAGAGGTTACTGTACTGACGTTACCAGAGGTTACTGTACTGATGTTACCATAGGTTACTGTAGTGACGTTACCATAGGTTACTGTACTGACGTTACCATAGGTTACTGTACTAATGTTACCATAGGTTACTGTACTGACGTTACCATACGTTACTGTACTGACGTTACCATAGGTTACTGTACTGACGTTACCATAGGTTACTGTACTGATTAGAACACTATATGGCTTTAATTGGTACTTCCTGGAAGCCGAATTAGAACACTCCATGGCTTTGTCTTTTACTTCCTGGAAGCTGAATTAGAACACTCCAAGGCTTTGTGTTGTACTTCCTGGAAGCTGAATTAGAACACTCCAAGGCTTTGTGTTTTACTTCCTGGAAGCTGAATTAGAACACTCCAAGGCTTTGTGTTGTACTTCCTGGAAGCTGAATTAGAACACTCCAAGGCTTTGTGTTTTAATTACTGGAAGCTGAATTAGAACACTCCAAGGCTTTGTGTTGTACTTCCTGGAAGCTGAATTAGAACACTCCAAGGCTTTGTGTTTTACTTCCTGGAAGCTGAATTAGAACACTCCAAGGCTTTGTGTTGTACTTCCTGGAAGCCGAATTAGAACACTCCAAGGCTTTGTGTTTTACTTCCTGGAAGCTGAATTAAAACACTCCAAGGCTTTGTGTTGTACTTCCTGGAAGCTGAATTAGAACACTCCAAGGCTTTGTGTTGTACTTCCTGGAAGCTGAATTAGAACACTCCATGGCTTCGCGTTGTACTTTGTACCTCCAGTATTATTGTGCTGTTACACAACAGTTTGAATGTTTAGCTGTGCCTGGTCTTATACCCTTGAATGTCAGTTCTCCATCACCAACACACCTGGTGTCGGGCGTTAAAATGCGGTTAATGTCATTCCGTGCCTGGCATCTGTCAAGTCACAACAATCAAATGTCCCCCCCCCCCCCCCAAAAGAAAACACTTCGCGTTTAAACTAGTACACTGGAGCCAATATGACTGACAGGTCTAATTTCCCTCTTTCAAACCTCTTGGTTTGATTACTTTTCCCTTCTCAGAAATACATTTTCCTGCTTGTTCAGCATTTAGAAAAAAAATCCCCTTTAGTTGAATGTGAATCGTGACGAACAGCTTGGCACCTTGAAATCCGGTCGTCAGCGAACGTGATTTTCCTCGTACCGAACACGTGTTTCCGACCCCCCCAAAAACACAACCTTCAAGCCAAGATAAAAGATGTCAAGGGAAAATATATGTAAATGCAGGGTTCTCTTCTACAAGATTTAAAGTTGCCCTCACAACCCCCTCCACATCCTTTTTAAATCCCAATCAAGAATGACAATCTCATTAAATAGTCATTTTGTTCCTGTGAGCTGCTTGCCGTTGGATGAACATGGCACCCCCCCCCCCCCCTTTCCTAAATCTAGCCTTGTGAAGAAAAAAAAGTCCCTAATTGAAATGGCCAGGCGCGATGACCTTGGAATGGTAATCTAAAAGCCCGGGCGTTTATCTCCGTCGTGTCACCAGTTTAGCTTCTGTGCTACGATCAAACAGTAGCTGGGGAAGAAGCCAGACATCCATCAATCTGTCGCTGTCTGACCAAATGTGATTGATGGGAGGGTATCTCGGGAGCAATGTTATTTTAAACTGTCTAAAGACTACAAAAGGGGGAGGGGGGAGGGAGGGAGGGAGGGATGGAGAAGTGGGGGTGGTGAGTTAAACTTGCATCTTGGGAAAAAAAAAAACGGGAGAGAGAGGAGAGATAAAGTATAGAATGGAATAACGTGTGGAGGGGTTTTTATCATGAAGGGAACAGACTTGTTGTTGGGTGGGATTTGGTTCACCTGTATGCCAGGCTGGCTCGGCTGTCTTCCTAGTGGGTGTTGTTGCTGTATGTAGGTGGTGGTGGTGGTGGTGGTGGGTGGGATTTGGTTCACCTGTATGCCAGGCTGGCTCGGCTGTCTTCCTAGTGGGTGTTGTTGCTGTATGTAGGTGGTGGTGGTGGTGGTGGTGGGTGGGATTTGGTTCACCTGTATGCCAGGCTGGCTCGGCTGTCTTCCTAGTGGGTGTTGTTGCTGTATGTAGGTGGTGGTGGTGGTGGTGGTGGGTGGGATTTGGTTCACCTGTATGCCAGGCTGGCTCGGCTGTCTTCCTAGTGGGTGTTGTTGCTGTATGTAGGTGGTGGTGGTGGTGGTGGTGGTTGGGATTTGGTTCACCTGTATGCCAGGCTGGCTCGGCTGTCTTCCTAGTGGGTGTTGTTGCTGTATGTAGGTGGTGGTGGTGGTGGTGGTGGGTGGGATTTGGTTCACCTGTATGCCAGGCTGGCTCGGCTGTCTTCCTAGTGGGTGTTGTTGCTGTATGTAGGTGGTGGTGGTGGTGGTGGTGGTGGGTGGGATTTGGTTCACCTGTATGCCAGGCTGGCTCGGCTGTCTTCCTAGTGGGTGTTGTTGCTGTATGTAGGTGGTGGTGGTGGTGGTGGTGGGTGGGATTTGGTTCACCTGTATGCCAGGCTGGCTCGGCTGTCTTCCTAGTGGGTGTTGTTGCTGTATGTAGGTGGTGGTGGTGGTGGTGGTGGGTGGGATTTGGTTCACCTGTATGCCAGGCTGGCTCGGCTGTCTTCCTAGTGGGTGTTGTTGCTGTATGTAGGTGGTGGTGGTGGTGGTGGTGGGTGGGATTTGGTTCACCTGTATGCCAGGCTGGCTCGGCTGTCTTCCTAGTGGGTGTTGTTGCTGTATGTAGGTGGTGGTGGTGGTGGTGGTGGGTGGGATTTGGTTCACCTGTATGCCAGGCTGGCTCGGCTGTCTTCCTAGTGGGTGTTGTTGCTGTATGTAGGTGGTGGTGGTGGTGGTGGTGGGTGGGATTTGGTTCACCTGTATGCCAGGCTGGCTCGGCTGTCTTCCTAGTGGGTGTTGTTGCTGTATGTAGGTGGTGGTGGTGGTGGTGGTGGGTGGGATTTGGTTCACCTGTATGCCAGGCTGGCTCGGCTGTCTTCCTAGTGGGTGTTGTTGCTGTATGTAGGTGGTGGTGGTGGTGGTGGTGGGTGGGATTTGGTTCACCTGTATGCCAGGCTGGCTCGGCTGTCTTCCTAGTGGGTGTTGTTGCTGTATGTAGGTGGTGGTGGTGGTGGTGGTGGTGGTGGGTGGGTGGGTCGTGGGGTGGGGGGAGGGTTAAGGCCAATTCAAACTGAAGCTCGTTAAGAGCTGGCGAGGAATGTTAAAGAAACACAGCTCATTCTTACTAATTGTCTGTTATTCATACTGGAGTATCACGTATCAGTATAAGACGACGTCACTACGATCTTGTCTACTGGTGTAATTACCAAACAGCGTGACTTAAAACATAGAGAAAGTACAAATATAAGGTGTTTACTTACTCCCCCCCCCCCCCCCCCCCCACACACACACCAAAAGATGTGCTGTATTCATGACGGCTTGGTGTTATAGCAGATAAAACCACCTTTAGGTCGAGAACGGAGGTGTTCAAATACCACGCAGATTATTTGGGATTGACAGAGGAGAGAAAAAGGGAGGGAGAACCCGGGGGGAGATAAGAACCTGGAATCGATCATCAATCAGTTTAACCTTGCTTTTTATAACTCTTGTTATCTGCTGGAAAGAGCTCCCCTCTTGTCCAAAACAAGGTCTGCTGCCGTCTATTCAGGCCATGCTGTGTAGTCTATTCCAGTCACTTAAAACCTCAGAGCTCCTGATTACGTATTGTCCCTTCAAGTGATTTAATTAAACACACTCAATCTGCTATAATTGTGGAAAAAAAATGCCTAATAATAACACACATAGAAGAATAAAAAAAAAATATATTCCTTTAAAGTAATTGGCCCATATTTTTCCTTATTGTCTGGCTCACATTCAGTCTGACTAGCTATCTCCCCCTCTTGTCATTTTCCAACCACTGATTCACTGACCCTGAATGCTGGTTCATTTAGGCCCTGTGCCCACAGCAACATTCCAGCCATCTCTCTATCGGGTTTGTTCTTCTCTCTCTATTAGACATAAAAACAAAAAGGGGGCCTTGTGATCACAATATCATTACCTTCCAATTGGCAGGAGAGCTTCTCTCTCTCTCTCTCTCTCTCTCTCTCTCTCTCTCTCTCTCTCTGTCTCTCTCTCTCTGTCTCTCTCTCTCTCTCTCTCTCTCTCTCTCTCTCTCTCTCTCTCTCTCTCTCTCTCTCTCTCTCTCTCTCTCTCTCTCTCTCTCTCTCTCTCTCTCTCTCTCTCTCTCTCTCTCTCTCTCTGTCTCTCTCTGTCTGTCTCTCTCTCTCTCTCTCTCTCTCTCTGTCTCTCTCTCTGTCTCTCTCTCTCTCTCTGTCTCTGTCTCTCTGTCTCTCTCTCTCTGTCTCTCTCTCTCTCTCTCTCTGTCTCTCTCTCTCTGTCTCTCTCTCTCTCTCTCTGTCTCTCTCTGTCTCTCTCTCTCTCTCTCTCTCTCTCTCTCTCTCTCTCTGTCTCTCTCTGTCTCTCTCTCTCTCTCTCTCTCTCTCTGTCTCTCTCTCTGTCTCTCTCTCTCTCTCTGTCTCTGTCTCTCTGTCTCTCTCTCTCTGTCTCTCTCTCTGTCTCTCTCTCTCTCTCTGTCTCTGTCTCTCTCTCTCTCTCTCTCTGTCTCTCTCTCTCTGTCTCTCTCTCTCTCTCTCTCTGTCTCTCTCTCTCTGTCTCTCTCTCTCTCTCTCTGTCTCTCTCTGTCTCTCTCTCTCTCTCTCTCTCTCTCTCTCTCTCTCTCTCTCTCTCTCTCTCTCTCTCTCTCTGTCTCTGTCTCTGTCTCTCTCTCTCTCTCTCTCTCTCTCTCTCTCTCTCTCTCTCTCTCTGTCTCTCTCTCTCTGTCTCTCTCTCTCTCTCTCTCTCTCTCTCGCCGGCTGTATTGTCTTATCTAAGTGTCTCACAATTGGAAATGAAATGCATTGTATGTGGGGGGGGGGTGGCAGCGGGGAGAAGTCAAGTGACGAGTGTCAGACAGAAATGAAAGAGGCCTCTGAAAGGCTGTGTGTGTTTCTCTCTCTGTGCCAGGCGGTGGATGGGTTTGACATGCTGCCCATACAAATGTATTGGCTTCAGTCACCAGGGAGGGGGAAACAAAGACAATCGGTCTGTCCCTTCTGGCACCCTATTCCCTACGTAGTGCACTTCTGGGACGTAAAGCCAAAGACAAACAGTCTGTCCCTTCTGGCACCCTGTTCCCTACGTAGTGCACTTAGTTTGACCAGATCCCAACGAGCCCTGGTCATAAGTAGTGCACTACATAAGAAAACAGTGTCCCATTTTGTGTGGATGTAAAAGCCAAAAGACAAAAACAGTCCGATATGTCTATGAGATACGATGATTGTTTTTCTAAGACAAGGTAAGTTTACACTAAATTGCTCATCGGGAATGTAATCACTGTTGGTCGTAAGTATGAGCAATCCCGCTGACAAATTGTGGACGTAAAACCACGAGCACGTAAGTACCTACCTGTCGCCGCGTGGTACTTTGGTCATGCTCCAGTGAGATCCTCAGTCTATATGGGATTTCCTGTGGTGGTAACAAAAGGCCACTCTGTGCCCTCCATAAAGCCCTAACGGCTGGGGTTAAATAGGGAATAGGTTCGTTATAATGGTGGTGGTGGTGGTGGTGGTTATAATGGTGGTGGTGGTGGTTATAATGGTGGTGGTGGTGGTGGTTATAATGGTGATGGTGGTGGTTATAATGGTGGTGGTGGTTATAATGGTGATGGTGGTGGTTATAATGGTGGTGGTAATGGTGGTGGTGGTGGTTGTTATAATGGTGATGGTGGTGGTTATAATGGTGGTGGTGGTGGTTATAATGGTGGTGGTGGTGGTGGTTATAATGGTGATGGTGGTGGTTATAATGGTGGTGGTGGTTATAATGGTGGTGGTAATGGTGGTGGTGGTGGTTGTTATAATGCTGGTGGTGGTGGTTATAATGGTGGTGGTGGTGGTTATAATGGTGGTGGTGGTGGTGGTGGTGGTTATAATGGTGATGGTGGTGGTGGTGGTTATAATGGTGGTGGTTATAATGGTGATGGTGGTGATGGTTATAATGGTAGTGGTGGTGATGGTTATAATGGTAGTGGTGGTGGTTATAATGTTGGTGGTGGTTATAATGGTGGTGGTGGTTATAATGGTGGTGGTGGTGGTTATAATGGTGGTGGTAATGGTGGTGGTGGTGGTTGTTATAATGGTGGTGGTGGTGATGGTTATAATGGTAGTGGTGGTGGTTATAATGTTGGTGGTGGTTATAATGGTGGTGATGGTTATAATGGTGGTGGTGGTGATGGTTATAATGGTAGTGGTGGTGGTTATAATGTTGGTGGTGGTTATAATGGTGGTGGTGGTTATAATGGTGATGGTGGTGATGGTTATAATGGTGGTGGTGGTGATGGTTATAATGGTAGTGGTGGTGGTTATAATGTTGGTGGTGGTTATAATGGTGGTTGTGGTTATAATGGTGGTGGTGGTGGTGGTGGTTATAATGGTGGTGGTGATTATAATGCTGGTGGTGGTGGTTATAATGGTGGTGGCGGTGGTGGTTATTATGGTTGTGGTGGTGGTTATTATGGTGGTGGTTATAATGGTGGTGGTGGTGGTTATAATGGTGGTGGTGGAGGTGATGATGGTGGTGGTGTAGGTGATGATGGTGGAGGTTGTGGTGGTGGTGGTGATGGTGGAGGTGGAGGTGATGATGGTGGTGGAGGTGGTGGTGGTGGAGGTGGTGATGATGGTGGAGGTTGTGGTGGTGGTGGTGGAGGTGGAGGTGATGATGGTGGTGGAGGTGGTGGTGGTGGAGGTGGTGGTGATGGTGGAGGTGGTGGTGGTGGTAGTGGTGATGGTGGTGGTGGTTGAGGTGGTAGTGATGGTGGTGGTTGAGGTGGTGGTGGAGGTGGTGGTGATGGTGGTGGTTGAGGTGGTGGTGGAGGTGGTGGTGAGTGGTGGAGGGGAGAGGAGGGGAGGGGGAGGAAACGAATAGGGACGAGGGACGGGAGGATTAATGTGTAATATAGTGAATTAATTATGCATATAATAGGTCTGAGAGAACCGTAATCCTAATTAATCGTCAAAAAGGCGGGAAATAAATATCAGAAGATGTGGTGCGCCTAAAATAGTGTGTGTGTGTGTGTGTGTGTGTGTGTGTGTGTGTGTGTGTGTGTGTGTCTGTGTTTATATGTGTGTGTGTTTATATGTGTGTGTGTGTGTGTGTGTGTGTATGTGTGTGTGCATGCACCTTAAAAACACTGTTTATTGGGAAACACACAAGACATAATGACGCCTACACAAATGGCACATGATGAATGGAATAAGCCAGTCAAACTCAACGCAATTATACCAGGCATTGAACCGCATCTGTCTCGTATCACCACGCCAGTCAAGCTATATTAGTCCTCCTCCATGCAAATCCAATGCACCCTTAAGACAAAAGGCCCCACTAAACCACTTGTTCTCCCCTGTGTAGTGCACTACTTTTGACTAAGGCCCATAGGGAATAGGTCAAAAGTAGTGAAGTATATAGGGAATAGAGTGACATTTGGGATGCAAGGTTTTTTCTCTCGTTTGTGAGTCAGGTGTCGTCCATGTTTAGATTCAGGTCTGTCAGGTGTCGTCCATGTTTAGATTCAGGTCTGTCAGGTGTCGTCCATGTTTAGATTCAGGTCTGTCAGGTGTCGTCCATGTTTAGATTCAGGTCTGTCAGGTGTCGTCCATGTTTAGATTCAGGTCTGTCAGGTGTCGTCCATGTTTAGATTCAGGTCTGTCAGGTGTCGTCCATGTTTAGATTCAGGTCTGTCAGGTGTCGTCCATGTTTAGATTCAGGTCTGTCAGGTGTCGTCCATGTTTAGATTCAGGTCTGTCAGGTGTCGTCCATGTTTAGATTCAGGTCTGTCAGGTGTCGTCCATGTTTAGATTCAGGTCTGTCAGGTGTCGTCCATGTTTAGATTCAGGTCTGTCAGGTGTCGTCCATGTTTAGATTCAGGTCTGTCAGGTGTCGTCCATGTTTAGATTCAGGTGTGTCAGGTGTCGTCCATGTTTAGATTCAGGTCTGTCAGGTGTCGTCCATGTTTAGATTCAGGTCTGTCAGGTGTCGTCCATGTTTAGATTCAGGTCTGTCAGGTGTCGTCCATGTTTAGATTCAGGTCTGTCAGGTGTCGTCCATGTTTAGATTCAGGTCTGTCAGGTGTCGTCCATGTTTAGATTCAGGTCTGTCAGGTGTCGTCCCATGTTTAGATTCAGGTCTGTCAGGTGTCGTCCGTGTTTAGATTCAGGTCTGTCAGGTGTTGTCCCATGTTTAGATTCAGGTCTGTCAGGTGTCGTCAAAGTTTAGATTCAACTTTCTTTCTTTCTTCCTAATCTTTCTTGAATGTGTTAAAATACTTAGATTTTTCACCTGTGTAAGGCAACAACAGATTACAGCTGAGAAGAATACAATAACATGTTTTCATTAATTAGAAGATGTCATCAAATGAGGGAAACAGTAAGAAGATCAGAGGAGACGATCATCTACACATTAAGTAGAAGATGTCACCTAATGAGGGAAACAGTAAGAAGATCAGAGGAGACGATCATCTACACATTTGCAATTTCAAAATCCAACTAAAAAGGTGAGAACGATAATCTACTTGACTGAACACTGATCACATTATTGAATAATACTGTCGCATATCTGACTAGGTGAAGGATTCATCAGGTGTCATCTGGTCTCATGGAGAACATCACATATCTGACTAGGTGAAGGATTCATCAGGTGTCATCTGGTCTCATGGAGAACATCATATATCTGACTAGGTGAAGGATTCATCAGGCATCATCTGGTCTCATGGAGAACATCATATATCTGACTAGGTGAAGGATTCATCAGGTGTCTGGTCTCATGGAGAACATCACATATCTGACTAGGTGAAGGATTCATCAGGTGTCATCTGGTCTCATGGAGAACATCACATATCTGACTAGGTGAAGGATTCATCAGGTGTCTAGTCTTATGGAGAACATCACATATCTGACTAGGTGAAGGAATCATCAGGTGCCATCTGGTCTCATGGAGAACATCACATATCTGACTAGGTGAAGGATTCATCAGGTGTCTGATCTCACGGAGAACATCACATATCTGACTAGGTGAAGGATTCATCAGGTGTCATCTGGTCTCATGGAGAACATCACATATCTGATTAGGTGAAGGATTCATCAGGTGTCTGATCTCACGGAGAACATCACATATCTGACTAGGTGAAGGATTCATCAGGCATCATCTGGTCTCACGGAGAACATCACATATCTGACTAGGTGAAGGATTCATCAGGTATCATCTGGTCTCATGGAGAACATCACATTTCTGACTAGGTGAAGGATTCATCAGGTATCATCTGGTCTCATGGAGAACATCACATATCTGACTAGGTGAAGGATTCATCAGGTGTCTGGTCTCATGGAGAACATCACATATCTGACTAGGTGAAGGATTCATCAGGTGTCTGGTCTCATGGAGAACATCACATATCTGACTAGGTGAAGGAATCATCAGGTGTCTGGTCTCATGGAGAACATCACATATCTGACTAGGTGAAGGATTCATCAGGTGTCTGGTCTCATGGAGAACATCACATATCTGACTAGGTGAAGGATTCATCAGGTGTCTGGTCTCATGGAGAACATCACATATCTGACTAGGTGAAGGATTCATCAGGTGTCTGGTCTCATGGAGAACATCACATATCTGACTAGGTGAAGGAATCATCAGGTGTCTGGTCTCATGGAGAACATCACATATCTGACTAGGTGAAGGATTCATCAGGCATCATCTGGTCTCACGGAGTACATCACATATCTGACTAGGTGAAGGATTCATCAGGTGGCATCTGGTCTCATGGAGAACATCACATATCTGACTAGGTGAAGGATTCATCAGGTGTCTGGTCTCATGGAGAACATCACATATCTGACTAGGTGAAGGATTCATCAGGTGTATGGTCTCATGGAGAACATCACATATCTGACTAGGTGAAGGATTCATCAGGTGTCTGGTCTCATGGAGAACATCATATATCTGACTAGGTGAAGGATTCATCAGGTGTCTGGTCTCATGGAGAACATCATATATCTGACTAGGTGAAGGATTCATCAGGTGTCATCTGGTCTCACGGAGAACATCATATATCTGACTAGGTGAAGGATTCATCAGGTGTCTGGTCTCATGGAGAACATGATATCTGACTAGGTGAAGGATTCATCAGGTGTCTGGTCTCACGGAGAACATCACATATCTGACTAGGTGAAGGATTCATCAGGTGTCTGGTCTCATGGAGAACATCACATATCTGACTAGGTGAAGGATTCATCAGGTGTCTGGTCTCATGGAGAACATCACATATCTGACTAGGTGAAGGATTCATCAGGTGTCTGGTCTCATGGAGAACATCACATATCTGACCAGGTGAAGGATTCATCAGGTGTCTGGTCTCATGGAGAACATCACATATCTGACTAGGTGAAGGATTCATCAGGTGTCTGGTCTCATGGAGAACATCACATATCTGACTAGGTGAAGGATTCATCAGGTGTCTGGTCTCATGGAGAACATCACATATCTGACTAGGTGAAGGATTCATCAGGTGTCTGGTCTCATGGAGAACATCACATATCTGACTAGGTGAAGGATTCATCAGGTGTCTGGTCTCATGGAGAACATCACATATCTGACTAGGTGAAGGATTCATCAGGTGTCTGGTCTCATGGAGAACATCATATATCTGACTAGGTGAAGGATTCATCAGGTGTCTGGTCTCATGGAGAACATCACATATCTGACTAGGTGAAGGATTCATCAGGTGTCATCTGGTCTCATGGAGAACATCATATATCTGACTAGGTGAAGGATTCATCAGGTGTCTGGTCTCATGGAGAACATCACATATCTGACTAGGTGAAGGATTCATCAGGTGTCATCTGGTCTCATGGAAAACATCATATATCTGACTAGGTGAAGGATTCATCAGGTGTCATCTGGTCTCATGGAGAACATCACATATCTGACTAGGTGAAGGATTCATCAGGTGTCTGGTCTCATGGAGAACATCACATATCTGACTAGGTGAAGGATTCATCAGGTGTCATCTGGTCTCACGGAGAACATCACATATCTGACTAGGTGAAGGATTCATCAGGCTTCATCTGGTCTCACAGAGAACATCACATATCTGACTAGGTGAAGGATTCATCAGGTGTCATCTGGTCTCACAGAGAACATCAATTGAAAGATAATTCACCTTCGAGAGAGTCATTGAGGAATGTGTCCCAAAGAGGACCCTATTCCCTATATAGTGCACTACTTTAGACCAGAGCCCTATGGAACCCTAGTCCTTATATAGTGCACTACTTTAGACCAGAGCCCTATGGAACCCTATTCCCTATATAGTGCACTACTTTAGACCAGGACCTATAGAACCCTATTCCCAACATAGTGCACTACTTTAGACCAGAGCCCTATGGAACCCTATTCCCTATATAGTGCACTACTTTAGACCAAGGCCCTATAGAACCCTATTCCCTATATATAGTGCACTACTTTAGACCAGGACCTATAGAACCCTATTCCCAACATAGTGCACTACTTTAGACCAGAGCCCTATGGAACCCCATTCCCTATATATAGTGCACTACTTTAGACCAGGACCTATGGATCCCTATTCCCTATATAGTGCACTACTTTAGACAGGACCCTATAGAACCCTATTCCCTATATAGTGCACTACCTTAGACCAGGACCCTATGGAACCCTATTCCCTATAGAGTGCACTACTTTAGACCAGGACCCTATAGAACCCTATTCCCTATATAGTGCACTACCTTAGACCAGGACCCTATGGAACCCTATTCCCTATATAGTGCACTACTTTAGACCAGGACCCTATAGAACCCTATTCCCTATGTAGTGCACTACCTTAGACCAGGACCCTATGGAACCCTATTCCCTATATAGTGCACTACTTTAGACCAGGACCCTATAGAACCCTATTCCCTATACATAGTGCACTACTTTAGACCAGAGCCCTATGGATCCCTATAGAACCCTATTCCCTATATAGTGCACTACTTTAGACCAGAGCCCTATAGAACCCTATTCCCTATATAGTGCACTACTTTAGACCAGAACCCTGTAGAACCCTATTCCCTATATAGTGCACTACTTTAGACCAGAGCCCTATAGAACCCTATTCCCTATATAGTGCACTACTTTAGACCAGGACCCATACGGAATAGGGTGTAAATATGATGTCTAAAATATGTTTAATTCTAGTGTTATCTGCAGATGCCTGACACTCTGAGCCCTTGTATTCTAAACACTACTCAACAATACGGAAACAGCTCAAGGGGTCAAGGGTCAAACCACGCCACACGCGGACAGGCTTCACATATTCAATTACATAATTACAGAGTATATATTGAACGTGTATTTCTCACAGAGCCACGGTAAACCTACCGAGAAGACGATAAGTCATTTAGCAGGTTTTACTAACTGAACTGAGTTGTTAATGAGATGTTAATGATCGATGTTGAATAATGCATGAGACAGGGTCTGGGCTGAACACATACAAGAATAATCACAATTAACACTGCTGTTACCACAGACAGACTGTTGTTACCACAGATGGACTGCTGTTACCACAGACAGACTGTTGTTACCACAGATGGACTGCTGTTACCACAGACAGACTGTTGTTACCACAGACAGACTGCTGTTACCACAGACAGACTGTTGTTACCACAGACAGACTGCTGTTACCACAGACAGACTGCTGTTACCACAGACCAACAGACAGACTGCTGTTACCACAGACAGACTGTTGTTACCACAGACAGACTGTTGTTACCACAGACAGACTGCTGTTACCACAGACAGACTGTTGTTACCACAGACAGACTGCTGTTACCACAGACCAACAGACAGACTGTTGTTACCACAGATGGACTGCTGTTACAACAGACAGACTGTTGTTACCACAGACAGACTGCTGTTACCACAGACAGACTGTTGTTACCACAGACAGACTGCTGTTACCACAGACAGACTGTTGTTACCACAGACAGACTGCTGTTACCACAGACAGACTGCTGTTACCACAGACAGACTGCTGTTACCACAGACAGACTGCTGTTACCACAGACAGACTGCTGTTACCACAGACAGACTGTTGTTACCACAGATGGACTGCTGTTACCACAGACAGACTGTTGTTACCACAGACAGACTGCTGTTACCACAGACAGACTGCTGTTACCACAGACAGACTGCTGTTACCACAGACAGACTGCTGTTACCACAGACAGACTGCTGTTACAGCAGACAGACTGTTGTTACCACAGATGGACTGCTGTTACCACAGACAGACTGTTGTTACCACAGACAGACTGCTGTTACCACAGACAGACTGCTGTTACCACAGACAGACTGCTGTTACCACAGACCAACAGACAGACTGCTGCTACCACAGACAGACTGCTATTACCACAGACTAACAGACGGACTGCTGTTACCACAGACCAAAAGACAGACTGCTGTTACCACAGACCAACAGACAGACTGCTATTACCACAGACAGACTGCTGTTACCACAGACAGGCTGCTGTTACCACAGACAGGCTGCTGTTACCACAGACAGACTGCTGTTACCACAGACAGACTGCTGTTAAAAACAGACAGGCTGCTGTTACCACAGACCAACAGACAGACTGCTGTTACCACAGACAGGCTGCTGTTACCACAGACAGACTGCTGTTACCACAGACCAACAGACAGACTGCTGTTACCACCGATCCAACAGACAGACTGCTGTTACCACAGACAGGCTGCTGTTACCACAGACAGACTGCTGTTACCACAGACAGACTGCTGTTACCACAGACAGACTGCTGTTACCACAGACAGGCTGCTGTTACCACAGACAGACTGCTGTTACCACAGACCAACAGACAGACTGCTGTTACCACCGATCCAACAGACAGACTGCTGTTACCACAGACAGGCTGCTGTTACCACAGACAGACTGCTGTTACCACAGACAGACTGCTGTTACCACAGACAGACTGCTGTTACCACAGACCAACAGACAGACTGCTGTTACCACCGATCCAACAGACAGACTGCTGTTACCACAGACAGGCTGCTGTTACCACAGACAGACTGCTGTTACCACAGACAGACTGCTGTTACCTCAGACAGACTGCTGTCACCACAGACCAACAGGCAGACTGATGTTACCACAGACCAACAGACAGACTGCTGTTACCACAGACAGACTGCTGTTACCACAGACAGACTACTGTTACCACAGACCAACAGACAGACAGCTGGTTAACAGAGGTCCAGATGGCTCTAGAAGCTAACCAGGTTGTTGTCTTATTGTAACGACCAGGTTAACAGAGGTCCAGATGGCTCTAGAAGCTGACCAGGTTGTTGTCTTATTGTAACGACCAGGTTAACAGAGGTCCAGATGGCTCTAGAAGCTGACCAGGTTGTTGTCTTATTGTAACGACCAGGTTAACAGAGGTCCAGATGGCTCTAGAAGCTGACCAGGTTGTTGTCTTATTGTAACGACCAGGTTAACAGAGGTCCAGATGGCTCTAGAAGCTGACCAGGTTGTTGTCTTATTGTAACGACCAGGTTAACAGAGGTCCAGATGGCTCTAGAAGCTGACCAGGTTGTTGTCTTATTGTAACGACCAGGTTAGCAGAGGTCCAGATGGCTCTAGAAGCTGACCAGGTTGTTGTCTTATTGTAACGACCAGGTTAACAGAGGTCCAGGTGGCTCTAGAAGCTGACCAGGTTGTTGTCTTATTGTAACGACCAGGTTAACAGAGGTCCAGATGGCTCTAGAAGCTGACCAGGTTGTTGTCTTATTGTAACGACCAGGTTAACAGAGGTCTAAATGGCTCTAGAAGCTGACCAGGTTGTTGTCTTATTGTAACGACCAGGTTAACAGAGGTCCAGGTGGCTCTAGAAGCTGACCAGGTTGTTGTCTCATTGTAACGACCAGGTTAACAGAGGTCCAGATGTCTCTAGAAGCTGACCAGGTTGTTGTCTCATTGTAACGACCAGGTTAACAGAGGTCCAGATGGCTGTAGAAGCAAATTAATGGTTATAGGAATAACTTTGATTCTAAGCTAGCAGTCGTTGTCAACAAACTGACACCTTCCTCTCTTTCCCACCATGCAGGCAGTGTATCTGCGGGTTCAGGATAGACTACAACAGGCTAAAGCAGGAAGTGTATCTGCAGGTTCAGGATAGACTACAACAGGCTAAAGCAGGCAGTGTGTCTGCAGGTTCAGGATAGACTACAACAGGCTAAAGCAGGCAGTGTGTCTGCAGGTTCAGGATAGACTACAACAGGCTAAAGCAGGCAGTGTATCTGCGGGTTCAGGATAGACTACAACAGGCTAAAGCAGGAAGTGTATCTGCAGGTTCAGGATAGACTACAACAGGCTAAAGCAGGCAGTGTATCTGCAGGTTCAGGATAGACTACAACAGGCTAAAGCAGGAAGTGTATCTGCAGGTTCAGGATAGACTACAACAGGCTAAAGCAGGCAGTGTATCTGCAGGTTCAGGATAGACTACAACAGGCTAAAGCAGGAAGTGTGTCTGCAGGTTCAGGATAGACTACAACAGGCTAAAGCAGGCAGTGTATCTGCGGGTTCAGGATAGACTACAACAGGCTAAAGCAGGAAGTGTGTCTGCAGGTTCAGGATAGACTACAACAGGCTAAAGCAGGCATTGTGTCTGCAGGTTCAGGATAGACTACAACAGGCTAAAGCAGGAAGTGTATCTGCAGGTTCAGGATAGACTACAACAGGCTAAAGCAGGAAGTGTGTCTGCAGGTTCAGGATAGACTACAACAGGCTAAAGCAGGCAGTGTATCTGCAGGTTCAGGATAGACTACAACAGGCTAAAGCAGGCAGTGTGTCTGCAGGTTCAGGATAGACTACAACAGGCTAAAGCAGGAAGTGTGTCTGAGAACTCAGAGCACCACCTTGGCTCTTTTCTCTCATCCCCCGCAGCGAGATAACACCTCCAGATATTGTTGGATTTGTCTACAGCTCTCCCTGACATACCTCTGTGAGAGAGAGAGAGAGAGAGAGAGACAGAGAGAGAGACAGAGAGAGAGACAGAGATAGAGACAGAGAGAGATAGAGAGAGACAGAGAGAGAGAGAGAAACAGAGAGAGAAACAGAGAGAGAGAGACCTTTGCCAAGCTCTGCTTGGCAATCCTGGTATCTGCTTCTGATAAGGAGTAGGCCTCAAACCCTGGCAGTCTGAAAATCTGGCAGGCTGAAAACCTGGCAGTCTGAAACCCTGGCAGGCTGAAAACCAGGCAGGCTACAGTGCTGGTATTGTGATGGTGTGAATTGATTCATCATTGAAAGAGTATGAGAATCACCACTGCATGTACTTCAACTAGTAATTTAACCACATGTTGCAGTAGCTCGCTGGTAGTTTAAATAAATTCAAATCTTGGTCGTGTATTCAGGAATAAATTACTTTATTGCCATGTAGCAGTGTAGCTAACTACTGGAACTACTCACTACTGTTTTACCATGTAGCGGTGTAGCTAACTACTGGAACTACACTACTGTTTTACCATGTAGCTAACTACTGGAACTACACACTACTGTTTTACCATGTAGCGGTGTAGCTAACTACTGGAACTACACACTACTGTTTAACCATGTAGCTAACTACTGGAACTACACACTAATGTTTAACCATGTAGCGGTGTAGCTAACTACTGGAACTACACACTACTGTTTTACCATGTAGCGGTGTAGCTAACTACTGGAACTACACACTACTGTTTAACCATGTAGCGGTGTAGCTAACTACTGGAACTACACACTACTGTTTAACCATGTAGCGGTGTAGCTAACTACTGGAACTACACTACTGTTTTACCATGTAGCTAACTACTGGAACTGCACACTACTGTTTTACCATGTAGCGGTGTAGCTAACTACTGGAACTACACACTACTGTTTAACCATGTAGCGGTGTAGCTAACTACTGGAACTACACACTACTGTTTAACCATGTAGCGGTGTAGCTAACTACTGGATCTACACACTACTGTTTTACCATGTAGCTAACTACTGGAACTACACACTACTGTTTTACCATGTAGCGGTGTAGCTAACTACTGGAACTACACACTACTGTTTAACCATGTAGCTAACTACTGGAACTACACACTAATGTTTAACCATGTAGCGGTGTAGCTAACTACTGGAACTACACACTACTGTTTTACCATGTAGCGGTGTAGCTAACTACTGGAACTACACACTACTGTTTTACCATGTAGCGGTGTAGCTAACTACTGGATCTACACACTACTGTTTTACCATGTAGCGGTGTAGCTAACTACTGGAACTACACACTACTGTTTTACCATGTAGCGGTGTAGCTAACTACTGGAACTACACACTACTGGTTTACCATGTAGCGGTGTAGCTAACTACTGGATCTACGTAGCGGTGTAGCTAACTACTGGATCTACACACTACTGTTTTACCATGTAGCGGTGTAGCTAACTACTGGAACTACACACTACTGTTTTACCATGTAGCGGTGTAGCTAACTACTGGAACTACACACTACTGGTTTACCATGTAGCGGTGTAGCTAACTACTGGATCTACACACTACTGTTTTACCATGTAGCGGTGTAGCTAACTACCGGAACTACACACTACTGTTTTACCATGTAGCGGTGTAGCTAACTACTGGATCTACACACTACTGTTTTACCATGTAGCGGTGTAGCTAACTACTGGAACTACACACTACTGTTTTACCATGTAGCGGTGTAGCTAACTACTGGAACTACACACTACTGTTTTACCATGTAGCGGTGTAGCTAACTACTGGAACTACACACTACTGTTTTACCATGTAGCGGTGTAGCTAACTACTGGATCTACACACTACTGTTTTACCATGTAGCGGTGTAGCTAACTACTGGAACTACACACTACTGGTTTACCATGTAGCGGTGTAGCTAACTACTGGAACTACACAATACTGTTTTACCATGTAGCGGTGTAGCTAACTACTGGAACAACACACTACTGTTTTACCATGTAGCGGTGTAGCTAACTACTGGAACTACACACTGCTGTTTAACCACGTAGCGGTGTAGCTAACTACTGGAACTACACACTACTGGTTTACCATGTAGCGGTGTAGCTAACTACTGGAACTACACACTACTGGTTTACCATGTAGCGGTGTAGCTAACTACTAGAACTACACACTACTGTTTTTACCATGTAGCGGTGTAGCTAACTACTGGAACTACACACTGCTGTTTTACCATGTAGCTAACTACTGGAGCTACACACTACTGTTTTACCATGTAGCGGTGTAGCTAACTACTGGAACTACACACTACTGTTTAACCACGTAGCGATGTAGCTAACTACTGGAACTACACACTACTGTTTAATCATGTAGCGGTGTAGCTAACTACTGGAACTACACACTACTGTTTTACCATGTAGCGGTGTAGCTAACTACTGGAACTACACACTACTGTTTAACCATGTAGCGGTGTAGCTAACTACTGGAACTACACACTACTGTTTTACCACGTAGCGGTGTAGCTAACTACTGGAACTACACACTACTGTTTTACCATGTAGCGGTGTAGCTAACTACTGGAACTACACACTACTGTTTTACCATGTAGCGGTGTAGCTAACTACTGGAACTACACACTACTGTTTTACCATGTAGCGGTGTAGCTAACTACTGGATCTACACACTACTGTTTAACCATGTAGCGGTGTAGCTAACTACTGGAACTACACACTACTGTTTAACCATGTAGCGGTGTAGCGATGTGGCTAACTACTGGAACTACACACTACTGTTTTACCATGTAGCAGTGTAGCTAACTACTGGAACTACACACTACTGTTTAACCACGTAGCTAACTACTGGAACTACACAATACTTGTGAATAGGCAAGAACTTCTTTGTCTTCATGTGACCTGTGTAATTTTCACTTGAAACACTGTTTGTGTTTAATTAGCTACATTAGACATTTAGTTAACCTCTGACTCCAGAGTGATCTGTTCTTGCAATTTGTAGTCTATGACAAATTCAGATTTAGATATGATGATATTGTTTTCCCCGCTTAGTAGTAACTTTAGTTCAGTAAACTATGTTAGGGTATCTTTAGTATGGTTTAACTTCTTCCTGTGAGAAGTAATTGGTATCTTTGGTAAACTGTATTTTTAGAGGAGCTTCCTCAACACTGCAAACGTACAGTAGATCAAGCCCACATGGTTAGCAATGCAATAGTGGCCTTGAGGCTCAGTGGGGGCAGCGTTTACACAGGCAGCCCAATTCTGATCTATTTTTTCAACTAACTGGTCTTTTTTGACCAATCAGATCAGCTCTTTCGCCCCCAAATAATTGGTCAAACAAATTCTAATTTGTCTGCCTGTATAAAGGCAGACATCTGTCATTGTTTGGTAATTGAATACGGACAATGTGTCCTGAATGGCATCTCTATTCCCTATATTCCCATTGGGCCCTGGTTAAAGTAGTGTACTGAACAGGGAATAGGGTGCCATTTGGAATGCATGTATAACCCTTGCATACTAACCGTTGTTGCTCTTCTTACTGCTTCTGCATGCGACTGCCACCTTCGCTCTAATCTTATAGGCTGCTGATCAGTAGTAATTTTCCACCTGACCAAATCATTTTGTCCTGATCCTGTTCTTCCCACACCGCGACTCCTCTGGTACATGTCGCTGTGGCGGTAGCCTGCTGCTTTGTGTTTGTCTCGTACGCTAATCGTGTTATGTATGCATCCTCCCCTCCCTCTCCTCTATCCCTCTCTCCCTCCCTCGCTCTGTGCCTCCTTGCCTACCTCCCTCCCTTCCTCTAACCCTCCCTCATCCCTCTATCCCTCCCTATGTCCCTCCCTCCGTCTCTCTGTCCTTCTATTCATCTATCCCTCCATCCTTCTACCTCTTCATCCCTCTATCCCTCTACCTCTCCATCCCTCTATCCCTCCCTCCCTCATCCCTATATCCCTCTCTCCTTCTATATCTCCCTCCCTCCATCCATCTCTCTGTCCCTCTATTCGGCGATCACTCGATCCCTCTATCCCTCTACCTCTCCATCCCTCTACCTCTCCATCCCTCTACCTCTCCATCCCTCTACCCCTCTACCCTCTATCCCTCTACCCCTCCATCCCTCTATCCCTCTACCTCTCCATCCCTCTACCTCTCCATCCCTCTACCCCTCTACCCCTCTACCCCTCTACCCCTCTACCCCTCCATCCCTCTACCCCTCCGTCCCTCTATCCCTCTACCCCTCCATCCCTCTATCCCTCTACCCATCCATCCCTATTTCCCTCTACCCCTCCATCCCTCTATCCCTCTACCCCTCCATCCCTCTATCCCTCTACCTCTCCATCCCTCTACCTCTCCATCCCTCTACCTCTCCATCCCTCTACCTCTCCATCCCTCTACCCCTCTATCCCTCTACCCCTCTACCCCTCTATCCCTCTACCCCTCCACCTCTCCATCCCTCTACCCCTCCATCCCTCTACCCCTCCATCCCTCTACCCCTCCATCCCTCTACCTCTCCATCCCTCTACCTCTCCATCCCTCTACCTCTCCATCCCTCTACCCCTCTATCCCTCTACCCCTCTACCCCTCTACCCCTCTACCCCTCTATCCCTCTACCCCTCCACCTCTCCATCCCTCTACCCCTCCATCCCTCTACCCATCCACCCTCTACCCCTCTATCCCTCTATCCCTCTACCCCTCCATCCCTCTATCCCTCTACCTCTCCATCCCTCTACCCCTCCATCCCTCTACCTCTCCATCCCTCTACCCCTCCATCCCTCTACCTCTCCATCCCTCTACCTCTCCATCCCTCTACCCCTCTATCCCTCTACCCCTCTACCCCTCTATCCCTCTACCCCTCCACCTCTCCATCCCTCTACCCCTCCATCCCTCTACCCCTCTACCCCTCTACCCCTCTACCCCTCTATCCCTCTACCACTCCACCTCTCCATCCCTCTACCCCTCCACCCCTCTACCCCTCTATCCCTCTACCCCTCTACCCCTCTACCCCTCTATCCCTCTACCCCTCCATCCCTCTATCCCTCTACCTCTCCATCCCTCTACCCCTCCATCCCTCTACCTCTCCATCCCTCTACCTCTCCATCCCTCCATCCCTCATTCCTCTCCATCCCTCTATCCTACCATGCAGTGTGTGTTATGAGAGACTCCCAGTGCAGTGGACCTATTGTTCTCTCCCACTGACAAGAAACGAGGACACATCCTATTGTAAGAGGACACATCCTATTGACAGAGGACACATCCTATTGACAGAGGACACAGCCTGTTGACAGAAGACACGACCTGTTGACAGAGGACACAGCCTGTTGACAGAGGACACGTCCAGTTTACAGAGGACACGGCCTGTTGACAGAGGACACGGCCTGTTGACAGAGGACACGGCCTGTTGACAGAGGACACAGCGTGTTGACAGAGGACACAGCCTTTTGACAGAGGACACAGCCTGTTGACAGAGGACACGGCCTGTTGACAGAGGACACGGCCTGTTGACAGAGGACACGGCCTGTTGACAGAGGGCACAGCCTGTTGACAGAGGATGGCCTGTTTACAAAGGAGAGACAAGCTGTTATCAAGATGGCTCGTGAAATATGCAGTGTTTGGTTTTGTCCAGGAGACAAAAGGGATTGAACATGATTCACCAATGTGAAATAGCTGCTGACCAATGAAACGCCTGACTTTGTTGTGAAAACCTCTCCGAAGTGGTTGTACTGTCTAGGAAGAACAAAAACAACAACAAGAGAATAACAGTCTACTCACTACTTTCATCCAATCACCATTCTGTTGGAAAGCGTCCACCCACAGTTGACTGTCTATCTCTTCTCTGTAATGGCTCAGTGGACCGTGTTCTTGTTGTGTATGAGGCCAGCGTAAAGCTGATTGGCTGAAAACAGTCAAAGATGAGAGCGAATATAAGATTATGAGTCACAACAAAGAAGCAGCCCCCCCCCCCCCCCCCTTAAAACACATAGCATCATAATAGAAATAGAGGTATGGGATAACATGTGGTTGGAATCAGCTCCTCCCCCTTTAGAACACATAGCATCATAATAGAACTAGAGGTATGGGATAACGTGTGGTTGGAATCAGCTCCCCCCCCCTTTAGAACACATAGCATCATAATAGAACTAGAGGTATGAGATAACATGTGGTTGGAATCAGCTCCCCCCCCCCTTTAGAACATATAGCATCATAATAGAACTAGAGGTATGGGATAACGTGTGGTTTGAATCAGCTCCCCCCCCCCCCCCCTTTAAAACACATAGCATCATAATAGAACTAGAGGTATGGGATAACATGTGGTTGGAATCAGCTCCTCCCCCTTTAGAACACATAGCATCATAATAGAACTAGAGGTATGGGATAACGTGTGGTTGGAATCAGCTCCCCCCCCCCCCCCCCTTTAGAACACATAGCATCATAATAGAACTAGAGGTATGGGATAACGTGTGGTTGGAATCAGCTCCCCCCCCCCCTTTAGAACACATAGCATCATAATAGAACTAGAGGTATGGGATAACGTGTGGTTGGAATCAGCTCCCCCCCCCCCCCCCCCTTTAGAACACATAGCATCATAATAGAACTAGAGGTATGGGATAACATGTGGTTGGAATCAGCTCCCCCCCCCCCCCCTTTAGAACATATAGCATCATAATAGAACTAGAGGTATGGGATAACGTGTGGTTGGAATCAGCCCCCCCCCCCCCCCCCCCCCCCCCCCCCCCCCCCCCCCCCCCCTTTAGAACACATAGCATCATAATAGAACTAGAGGTATGGGATAACGTGTGGTTGGAATCAGCTCCTCCCCCTTTAGAACACATAGCATCATAATAGAACTAGAGGTATGGGATAACGTGTGGTTGGAATCAGCTCCCCCCCCCCCCCCCCCCCCTTTAGAACACATAGCATCATAATAGAACTAGAGGTATGGGATAACATGTGGTTGGAATCAGCCCCCCCCCCCCCCCTTTAGAACACATAGCATCATAATATAACTAGAGGTATGGGATAACGTGTGGTTGGAATCAGCTCCCCCCCCCTTTAGAACACATAGCATCATAATAGAACCAGAGGTATGGGATAACATGTGGTTGGAATCAGCTCCCCCCCCCCTTTAGAACACATAGCATCATAGTATAACTTGTCTGTGTCTGTGTCTGTGTCTGTGTGTGTGTGTGTGTGTGTGTGTGTGTGTGTGTGTGTGTGTGTGTGTGTGTGTGTGTGTGTGTGTGTGTGTGTGTGTGTGTGTGTGTGTGTGTGTGTGTGTGTGTGTGTGTGTGTGTGTCTGTGTCTGTGTCTGTCTGTGTGTGTGGTTTAAGTCATTTCCTTTCCCGAGCCTTGACCTTAGACACACACACACAGACCCATATCAGCGTGTCTAACACTCGTCTCTACGTTCACAATCAACATATTCAACACGTGCACACGTTTCCTAATGACTATTTCAGCCAGAGTTAGTGGGCATAGATACAGTCAGACTGCATCCTCCAGATTTCAAAACCATGGTCCCAAATGAACACACCCCCCTTTACCTAGTGCACTACTCTTCACCAGGGCCCATAGCAATACACTACACAGGAAACAGGGTGACATTTGGTACGAAGGAGACGCCCGAGTTCAAAACAACATTAGTATACTGCCCTGAAGACGGTTGTGTGTGTGTGTGTGTGTGTGTGTGTGTGTGTGTGTGTGCGCTGAGGACGTGGAGAAGACGAGAGACGGAGGACACTCACACACACACACACACAGACACACACACACACACACACACACACACACAGACTACCCTGCTATGAGAAATAGAGGACTAATTAAACCACCTTTAATGGTTCTGTCTCTCATTCCCGTCACAACTGATGGCCCTCCGACCCGAGGGCCAGTTCTGGAGTTACTGGCCCGCATTCCAAATGACCCCCTATTTTCTATGTAGTGACCTTAGGGTACAGAGAGTTATGTAGAGCATAGGGTGGCATTCGGGACATGGATTTAAGGCTTCCTTGCGTGGTATTGATAACAGTTTCCAGTAGAAATTGTCTCTCTCTCCCTGTCTCTCCAAATCTAAATGTCATTAGGCAGAGAGCACAGTAGTTAGCTTGCAGGTCAGCCGTCAGTGGTCAAGGCTGTAAAGAATGGACAGCTTTTTGTTTTATGGAGAATTCGGTATCACTTAGGAAGCATTGTCTCCATGTTAATGAGTTGTCTTATAACAATCAACGGGTTTGTCAGTTTCAGGAGCTCTTTTCTACAGTCTATAATTTTGTCTTTACTGCAGAATGCTTACCAGTCTACCTGGATCTTTATATCAACATTGGGGCCCTTTATATCAACAGGGGGGCCCTTTATATCAACAGGGGGGCCCTTTATATCAACAGGGGGGCCCTTTATATCAACAGGGGGGCCCTTTATATCAACAGGGGGGCCCTTTATATCAACAGGGGGGCCCTTTATATCAACAGGGGGGCTCTATATATCAATCTAGGAGATGGTCCTGCTTCTTGTGTGTCTGTGTGATTTCTGTATCTTAAATTAACCAGGCAAGTCAGTTAAGAACAAATTCTTATTTATAATGACGGCCCACACCGGACGATGCTGGGCCAATCGTGTGCCGCCCTATGGGACTCCCAATCACAGCCCATACAGCCTGGATTCGAACCAGGGACTGAGATGCAGTGCTTTAGACCACTGAGACACTCGGGAGCCCATCTGGATCCATCTGTGTATATCATTGTGTTCAGTGTCTGTGTGATGGTACATCTGTCTGTGTGTGTGCGCGTGCGTGTGCGTGTGTGTGTGATAGTGGTGTGGGTCAGTGTGTAACGGTTGTGAAGGGTACGGAGTGGAGAGTGGGAGTGGTGTCGTGTGTGTGTGTGTGTTGTGTGTGTGTGTGCGCGTGCGTGTGTGTGTGTGTGTGATAGTGGTGTGGGTCAGTGTGTAACGGTTGTGAAGGGTACGGAGTGGAGAGTGGGAGTGGTGTCGTGTGTGTGTGTGTGTGTGTTGTGTGTGTGTGTCGTGTGTGTGTGTTCAGTGCCTGTGTGATGGTGGTGTGTGTCGTGTGTGTGTGTGTGTGTGTGTGTGTGTGTCATGTGTGTGTGTGTTCAGTGTCTGTGTGATAGTGGTGTGTGTCGTGTGTGTGTGTGCATGTCGTGTGTGTATGTGTGTGTGTGTGTGTGTGTGTGTGTGTGTGTGTGTGTGTGTGTGTGTGTGTGTGTGTGTGTGTGTGTGTGTGTGTGTGTTCAGTGTCTGTGTGATAGTGGTGTGTGTGGTGTCGTGTGTGTGTGTGTGTGTCGTGTGTCATGTGTCGTGTGTGTGTGTGTGTGTCGTGTGTGTCGTGTGTGTATGTGTATGTTCAGTGTCTGTGTGATGGTGGTGTGTGTGTGTGTGTGTGTGTGTGTGTGTGTGTGTGTGTGTGTGTGTGTGTGTGTGTGTGTGTGTGTGTGTGTGTGTGTGTGTGTGTGTGTGTGTCGTGTGTGTGTTCAGTGTCTGTGTGATAGTGGTGTGTGTCGTGTGTGTGTGCATGTCGTGTGTGTATGTGTGTGTGTGTGTGCGTGTGCGTGTGCGTGTGCGTGTGTGTGTGTGTGTCGTGTCGTGTGTGTCGTGTGTGTGTGTCATGTGTGTGTGTTTGTGTGTGTGTGCGTGTGTGCCATGTGTGTATGTTCAGTGTCTGTGTGATAGTGGTGTGTGTAGTGTCGTGTGTGTGTGTGTGTGTGTGTGTGTGTGTGTGTGTGTGTGTGTGTGTGTGTGTAGTGTCGTGTGTGTGTGTGTGTGTGTGTGTGTGTGTGTGTGTGTGTGTGTGTGTTCAGTGTCTGTGTGATAGTGGTGTGTGTCGTGTTTGTGTATGTGTGTGTTCAGTGTCTGTGTGTGCCGTGTGTTCAGTGTGTGTGTCGTGTGTGTGTGTGTGTGTGTGTGTGTGTGTGTGTGTGTGTGTGGTCTTCAGATCATCCCTAATGAGCCAAGCCAATCAATGTCTGAAGGATTTGACTTTGATGGATGCCTTTGAGAAAACAACATGTCGTGACTCTCTCTGTCTCAAGGCGCCGAAGAGCAAAGACCTCAGAGACCACAGAGAGGGTTAGATTGACATTCACAGGGTCAGGATGGATCCATGTGGGTTGGGAGAGGGTTAGATTGACCTTCATTGGGTCAGGATGGATCCATGTGACCAGAGAGAGGGTTAGATTGACCTTCACAGGGTCAGGATGGATCCATGTGACCACAAAGAGGGATGGATTGACCTTCACAGGGTCAGGATGGATCCATGTGACCAGAGAGAGGGATGGATTGACCTTCACAGGTTCAGGATGGATCCATGTGACCACAGAGAGGGTTAGATTGACCTTCACAGGGTCAGGATGGATCCATGTGACCAGAGAGAGGGTTAGATTGACCTTCACAGGGTCAGGATGGATCCATGTGACCACAAAGAGGGATGGATTGACCTTCACAGGGTCAGGATGGATCCATGTGACCAGAGAGAGGGATGGATTGACCTTCACAGGTTCAGGATGGATCCATGTGACCACAGAGAGGGTTAGATTGACCTTCACAGGGTCAGGATGGATCCATGTGACCACAAAGAGGGATGGATTGACCTTCACAGGGTCAGGATGGATCCATGTGACCAGAGAGAGGGATGGATTGACCTTCACAGGTTCAGGATGGATCCATGTGACCACAGAGAGGGTTAGATTGACCTTCACAGGGTCAGGATGGATCCATGTGACCAGAGAGAGGGTTAGATTGACCTTCACAGGGTCAGGATGGATCCATGTGACCACATAGAGGGTTAGATTGACCTTCACAGGGTCAGGATGGATCCATGTGACCACAGAGAGGGTTAGATTGACCTTCACAGGGTCAGGATGGATCCATGTGACCACAGAGAGGTTTAGATTGACCTTCACAGTGTCAGGATGGATCCAAGTTACCACAGAGGGTTAGATTGACCTTCACATGGTCAGGATGGATTCATGTGACCAGAAAGAGGGTTAGATTGACCTTCACAGGGTCAGGATGGATCCATGTGGGTTGGGAGAGGAGGGCTTAATGGATACACACACGAACGCACACACACAATCGATGAATTGTTGAGCTTGGAGGGGGGCTTGGAGAGAGGATGGGAGGGAGGCTTGGAGAGAGGATGGGAGGGAGGCTTGTAGAGAGGATGGGAGGGGGGCTTGGAGAGAGGGTTGGAGGGAGGCTTGGAGAGAGGGTTGGAGAGAGGGTTGGAGGGAGGCTTGGAGGGAGGCTTGGAGAGAGGATGGGAAGGGGGCTTGGAGAGAGGATGGGAGGGAGGCTTGGAGAGAGGGTTGGAGGGAGGCTTGGAGAGAGGATGGGAGGGGGCCTTGGAGAGAGGATGGGAGGGAGGCTTGGAGAGAGGATGGGAGGGAGGCTTGTAGAGAGGGTTGGAGGGAGGCTTGGAGAGAGGGTTGGAGGGAGGCTTGGAGAGAGGATGGGAGGGAGGTTTGTAGAGAGGGTTGGAGGGAGGCTTGGAGAGAGGGTTGGAGAGAGGGTTGGAGAGAGGGTTGGAGGGAGGCTTGGAGGGAGGCTTGGAGAGAGGATGGGAGGGGGGCTTGGAGATTGGCTGGGAGGGGGCTTGGAGAGAGGATGGGAGGGGGCTTGGAGAGAGGATGGGGGGGGGGCTTGGAGAGAGGATGGGAGGGGGGCTTGGAGAGAGGATGGGAGGGGGGCTTGGAGAGAGGATGGGAGGGAGGCTTGGAGAGAGGATGGGAGAGAGGCTTGGAGAGGGGGTTGGAGGGGGGCTTGGAGAGAGGGTTGGGGGGGGGCTTGGAGAGAGGATGGGAGGGAGGCTTGGAGAGAGGATGGGAGGGGGGCTTGGAGAGAGGATGGGAGAGGGGCTTGGAGAGATGATGGGAGGGGGGCTTGGAGAGAGGGTTGGAGGGGGGCTTGGGGAGAGGGTTGGAGTGGGGCTTGGAGAGAGGGTTGGAGGGGGGCTTGGAGAGAGGATGGGAGGGAGGCTTGGAGAGAGGGTGAGGATAGATGGATGGATTGATGGATGGATGGATGGATGGATGGATGGATGGATGGAGAGAGCGTGAGGATAGATGGATGGATGGAGGGAGAGAGCGTGAGGATAGATGGATGGATGGAGGGAGAGAGCATGAGGATAGATGGACTGATGGATGGATAGATGGAGACGTATCACTCTCGCTCCACCTGTCTCCTCGGCCTAACCTCTCTTCTCCATTAGTCTGCAACAACAGGATGACCTCTAGCAACTTAACAAGGTCTGAAGAGATCCCAGGGAGAATGAGGAAAGCGCTAAACTTATTGTCACTCTCAAACACAGACGTGCCCAGTGTTGACTCAAATCCTTTCACAACAGACAATAAAAAGGACTGACACTAAAACACTTCAATGTAAAAACAATTGCTCCCTATGTTTACTATACCTCAGAGCTGGCATGTAAAACGTTTATCCTGATTTTTAAACGATAGACAGCTGGAGATGATAACAGATGTAGAGATGATACAAGATAGAGAGATGATAAAAGATATAGTGAGATAGATGATAACAGACAGAGAGATGATACAAGATATAGATGATAACAGATAGAGAGATGATACAAGACAAATAGATAGAGATGATAACAGATAGAGGTGATACAAGTTAGAGATAGATACATTATAACAGATAGAGAGATGATACAAGTTAGAGATAGATACATTATAACAGATAGAGAGATGATACAAGTTAGAGATAGATACATTATAACAGATAGAGAGATGATACAAGATAGAGATAGATAGATGATAACAGATAGAGAGATGATACAAGACAGAGATAGATAGATGATAACAGACAGAGAGATGATACAAGATAGAGATAGATAGATGATAACAGATAGAGAGATGATACAAAATAGAGATAGATAGATGATAACAGACAGAGAGATGATACAAGATAGAGATAGATAGATGATAACAGATAGAGAGATGATACAAGATAGAGATAGATAGATGATAACAGATAGAGAGATGATACAAGATAGAGATAGATAGATGATAACAGATAGAGAGATGATACAAGACAAATAGATAGAGATGATAACAGATAGAGATGATAACAGATAGATAGATGATAACAGATAGAGAGATGATAACAGATAGAGAGATGATAACAGATAGAGATGATACAAGATAGAGATAGATAGATGTTAACAGACAGAGAGATGATACAAGACAAATAGATAGAGATGATAACAGACAGAGAGATGATACAAGTTAGAGATAGATAGATTATAACAGATAGAGAGATGATAACAGATAGATAGATGATAACAGATAGAGAGGTGATAACAGATAGAGAGATGGACATGATAACAGACAGAGAGATGATACAAGACAAATAGATAGAGATGATAACAGACAGAGAGATGATAACAGATAGAGAGATGATAATAGATAGAGAGATGATAACAGATAGAGAGGTAATAACAGATAGAGAGGTGATAACAGATATAGATAGATAGATGATAACGGACAGAGAGATGATACAAGATAGAGATAGAGATGATAACAGATAGAGAGATGATACAAGATAGAGATATATAGATAATAACAGACATAGAGATGATACAAGACAAATAGATAGAGATGATAACAGACAGAGAGATGATAACAGACATAGAGATGATAACATATATAGAGATGATAACAGACATAGAGATGATAACAGATAGAGAGATGATAACAGAGATAGAGATGATAACAGATGGGGATGATATTCGTGTGGATATTTATGTCATAAGACAAGTTGTTCATCTTAAACATACGTTGTGTTGTTACTTACTGTAGATGTAGTAAATGTGGAGAAGGCTCCCAAGAGGCGCAGCGGTCTAAGGCACGGCGGACACTCTGTACCACAACCGGCTGTGATTGGGCGTCCCATAGGGGCGGCAGACACTCTGTACCACAACCGGCTGTGATTGGGCGTCCCATAGGGGCGGCGGACACTCTGTACCACAACCGGCTGTGATTGGGCGTCCCATAGGGGCGGCAGACACTCTGTACCACAACCGGCTGTGATTGGGCGTCCCATAGGGGCGGTGGACACTCTGTACCACAACCGGCTGTGATTGGGCGTCCCATAGGGGCGGCGGACACTCTGTACCACAACCGGCTGTGATTGGGCGTCCCATAGGGGCGGCGGACACTCTGTACCACGACCGGCTGTTATTGGGCGTCCCATAGGGGCGGCGGACACTCTGTACCACAACCGGCTGTGATTGGGCGTCCCATAGGGGCGGCGGACACTCTGTACCACAACCGGCTGTGATTGGGCGGCGTACACTCTGTACCACAACCGGCTGTGATTGGGCGTCCCATAGGGGCGATGTACAATTGGCACAGCATCGTGTGGGTTTGCCCGGTGTAGGCCTGTCATTGTAAAATAAGAAATGGTTCTTTAACTGACTTTCCTAGTTAAATAAAAATGTTTTTTTTAGTTTTAATAGTGGTAACAAAGTTCTCTCATCATCCCTCCTTCCCTCCCTAACTCTAACAACATACACACTTTCCCAGCAAGTTCCAAATGGATAAATCCCAACTTTTGCAGGAAAACCTGGGCTCTCTCAAGGTTTAGAGTATTTTGTTGTTGTTGCGTGAAAACAACTTGATAAATGAGGCTCTGGGGTTGAACCAGGAAGTCACACTTATCAAAGTCGTCTCATTGGTTTAACGCCCCCCCCCTCTTCGGGTTGAGTCTAGAATCGGAATATTTGTGTATAGTTTAGTGTTAGTCTGCATTCCAAATAGCACCATGTTCTTGGAATAGTGCACATCTATTTGACGAGAGTTCAAGGGGCTCTGGCCAATGGCAGTGCACGATGGGGAACAGGGAGCCATTTTGGAAAGAACTTTTAAGAGTTTTTTTTATTTTCTCGTGCTGCTTTCATAGTCATTTTAGGTCGGGTTGATTCTGACTGTGAATCTCAGGTGCGTCCGTCACCCAGGGGCACGTTGTTTAATCCTTTCCTGTTGCAGTTATCAGACATCCTGCAGACCAGATCTAGCAGGGTCAGACACACGCCAGCAATCCTACAAAAACATGACGCTCTCCAGATAAAGCTTAACCAGGGTGTGTGTGTGTGTGTGTGTGTGTGTGTGTGTGTGTGTGTGTGTGTGTGTGTGTGTGTGTGTGTGTGTGTGTGTGTGTGTGTGTGTGTTTGCATGCCTGTGTGTGTGTGTGTGTGTGTGTGTGTGTGTGTGTGTGTGTGTGTGTGTGTGTGTGTGTGTGTGTGTGTGTGTGTGTGTGTGCATGTTTGTGTGTGTGTGTTTTGGTTTTGACCGGATCAATAAATAGCCTTTGTTATGCTAGCATCGCTAGAACTGTCTTGTTTGAGCCTGGTTCTCTTGACAATCCACAGCATCCTGATCCACTCCATAACACTTCACAAGACACAGCATCCTGATCCACTCCATAATCCTTCACAAGACAGCATCCTGATACACTCCATAACCCTTTAAAAGACACAGCATCCTGATCCACTCCATAATCCTTCACAAGACACAGCATCCTGATCCACTCCATTACCCTTCAGAACACACAGCATCCTGATCCACTCCATAACCCTTCACAAGACACAGCATCCTGGTCCACTCCATAACCCTTTAAAAGACACAGCATCCTGATCCACTCCATAACCCTTCACAAGACACAGCATCCTGATCCACTCCATAACCCTTTAAAAGACACAGCATCCTGATCCACTCCATAACCCTTTAAAAGACACAGCATCCTGATCCACTCCATTACCCTTTAAAAGACACAGCATCCTGATCCACTCCATAACCCTTTAAAAGACACAGCATCCTGATCCACTCCATAACCCTTCACAAGACACAGCATCCTGATTCACTCCATAACCCTTCAAAAGAGACAGCATCCCGATCCACTCCATAACCCTTCACAAGACACAGCATCCTGATCCACTCCATAACCCTTTAAACAACACAGCATCCTGATCCACTCCGTAACCCTTCACAAGACACAGCATCCTGATCCACTCCATAACCCTTCACTAGACACAGCATCCTGATCCACTCCATAACCCTTCACAAGACACAGCATCCTGATCCACTCCATAATCCTTTAAAAGACACAGCATCCTGATCCACTCCATAATCCTTTAAAAGACACAGCATCCTGATCCACTCCATAACCCTTTAAACAACACAGCATCCTGATCCACTCCATAACCCTTCACAAGACACAGCATCCTGATCCACTCCACAACCCTTTAAAAGACACAGCATCCTGATCCACTCCATAACCCTTTAAAAGACACAGCATCCTGATCCACTCCATTACCCTTTAAAATACACAGCATCCTGATCCACTCCATAACCCTTCACAAGACACAGCATCCTGATCCACTCCATAACCCTTTAAAAGACACAGCATCCTGATCCACTCCACAACCCTTTAAAAGACACAGCATCCTGATCCACTCCATAACCCTTTAAAAGACACAGCATCCTGATCCACTCCATTACCCTTTAAAAGACACAGCATCCTGATCCACTCCATAACCCTTTAAAAGACACAGCATCCTGATCCACTCCATAACCCTTTAAAAGACACAGCACCCTGATCCACTCCATAATCCTTCACAAGACACAGCATCCTGATCCACTCCATAACCCTTCACAAGACACAGCATACAGTGGACCATGTATCAGGATTGTTAGTGTCCTGTCCACTCTGTTACTATATACAGTGGACCATGTAATCAGGATTGTCAGTGTCCTGTCCACTCTGTTACTATATACAGTGAACCAAACATCAGGATTGTCAGTGTCCTGTCCACTCTGTTACTATATACAGTGGACCATGTATCAGGATTGTCAGTGTCCTGTCCACTCTGTTACTATATACAGTGGACCATGTATCAGGATTGTCAGTGTCCTGTCCACTCTGTTACTATATACAGTGGACCATGTATCAGGATTGTCAGTGTCCTGTCCACTCTGTTACTATATACAGTGGACCATGTATCAGGATTGTCAGTGTCCTGTCCACTCTGCTACTATTTACAGTGGACCATACATCAGGATTGTCAGTGTCCTGTCCACTCTGTTACTATTTACAGTGGACCGTACTGTGCCGTTAGTTTACCACCACGCACCAGTACAACGACACACGATCGCGGTGGTATTATATATGAAAGCATTGAAGGGTGAAAATAATGAGTATAATTCTGAGTTTAAAGGGGAACATTTGTATTGCAGTTATTTTTGCCTCATTGCGACAGTGAAGAGCATGAGAGAATGATGTGGACATAAAAAAAAAAGATATTAGTTCTATGATTTTCAATGCAAATGTGACAACGTGTGCTGCTAAGGAAAATCCACCATCTGGTCCAGACTAGAGTCTATTGCAGGCATTTAAATGCTTGGTGGCTTTCCACAAACCCGGAATTTAAATTATCTGTGTTGCCGCTCAGCGCTAGGCTAGCCTGACAGATTGTAATGATACATGAATCTAAATGATCTGTGTTGCCGCTCAGCGCTAGGCTAGCCTGACAGATTTGTAATGATACATGAATCTAAATTGTCTGTGTTGCCGCTCAGCGCTAGGCTAGCCTGACAGATTTGTAATGATACATGAATCTAAATTGTCTGTGTTGCCGCTCAGCGCTAGGCTAGCCTGACAGATTGTAATGATACATGAATCTAAATTGTCTGTGTTGTAGCACAGCGCTAGGCTAGCCTGACAGATTGTAATCATACATGCATCTAAATTGTCTGTGTTGTAGCACAGCGCTAGGCTAGCCTGACAGATTGTAATCATACATGAATCTAAATTGTCTGTGTTGTAGCACAGCGCTAGGCTAGCCTGACAGATTGTAATCATACATGCATCTAAATTGTCTGTGTTTCTGCTCAGCGCTAGGCTAGCCTGACAGATTGTAATGATACATGAATCTATATTGTCTGTGTTGCTGCTCAGCGCTAGGCTAGCCTGACAGATTGTAATGATACATGAATCTATATTGTCTGTGTTGCGCTCAGCGCTAGGCTAGCCTGACAGATAGTAATGATACATGAATCTAAATTGTCTGTGTTGTAGCTCAGCGCTAGGCTAGCCTGACAGATTTGTAATGACACATGAATCTATATTGTCTGTGTTGCGCTCAGCGCTAGGCTAGCCTGACAGATTGTAATGATACATGAATCTAAATTGTCTGTGTTGTAGCTCAGCGCTAGACTAGCCTGACAGATTGTAATGATACATGAATTTAAATTGTCTGTGTTTCTGCTCAGCGCTAGGCTAGCCTGACATATTTGTAATGATACATGAATCTAAATTGTCTGTGTTGCTGCTCAGTGCTAGGCTAGCCTGACAGATTTGTAATGATACATGAATCTAAATTGTCTGTGTTTCTGCTCAGCGCTAGGCTAGCCTGACAGATTTGTAATGATACATGAATCTAAATGATCTGTGTTGCCGCTCAGCGCTAGGCTAGCCTGACAGATTTGTAATGATACATGAATCTAAATTGTCTGTGTTGCTGCTCAGCGCTAGGCTAGCCTGACAGATTTGTAATGATACATGAATCTAAATTGTCTGTGTTTCTGCTCAGCGCTAGGCTAGCCTGACAGATTTGTAATGATACATGAATCTAAATTGTCTGTGTTGCTGCTCAGCGCTAGGCTAGCCTGACAGATTTGTAATGATACATGAATCTAAATTGTCTGTGTTGCTGCTCAGCGCTAGGCTAGCCTGACAGATTTGTAATGATACATGAATCTAAATTGTCTGTGTTGCTGCTCAGCGCTAGGCTAGCCTGACAGATTTGTAATGACACATGAATTTAAATTGTCTGTGTTTCTGCTCAGCGCTAGGCTAGCCTGACATATTGTAATCATACATGAATCTAAATTGTCTGTGTTGCCGCTCAGCGCTAGGCTAGCCTGACAGATTGTAATGATACATGAATCTAAATTGTCTGTGTTTCTGCTCAGCGCTAGGCTAGCCTGACAGATTTGTAATGATACATGAATCTAAATTGTCTGTGTTTCTGCTCAGCGCTAGGCTAGCCTGACAGATTTGTAATGACACATGAATCTAAATTGTCTGTGTTGCTGCTCAGCGCTAGGCTAGCCTGACATATTTATAATGACACATGACACACAGTAATTCCATATTTGGCGCTGGCAAAGAAGCAATTACATTAGAAAGTCTTGTCGTGCCAAACCATCTCGCTTTTATGCAAGTTTAATAGCCAACCCGCCGATGCCTAATGGACTGCATGCTGCGTCTAAGCAATTACTTCACACGGCGAGATGTATGGCTGATACAAAGGATTTGACAAGACGCTTAGTTGATGTAAAAAAAAAATAATACATACAAAATATAAATATATTCACAGGATTTGTAGATTAATTTAATCAAATCGATGTTATGTGATCAAACAAGTGAAGAGATTCTTTCCAAAATGCTATATCCCTAAATAGTTCAAGTGTGTATTTTATTCATCAGAAATTACCCTAATATATGTCAGAGAGTACTATTGTCAGATTTGTTATTTCTAGATTTTAGATGAGTTTAACATTATTTTCTATATTTTCTTGCAAACCGCTACATGTCCATTGTTCAGCTGGAATGGCATGTTCGTATATTTGCATATTTGACCGCGATATGTGGTTGTCTCACCGAGCAATCATACTGATACTCTTTACAACGTATACGGGTCGAAAAGAGAAGAGCAGATGTGGACACTGATAGGCGGCTGAATTGAAACACAGTGGCTGTGACAGTAAAGCGCTGTACGTGACATCAGGGCTCAGGCTCTGCGCTCCGCAGCGCTGGGTGTTAAGTGGTTTTGACTGACAGACGTTCTGAACTTGAGCACCTCGCTAAAATAAATTATCCCTCCCGCTATTTGGGCAACCTTTGTAAATTGTTTTGTTGTCTAAGAGAGCTGTAAATGAAGAGGACTCGATGTATTTTTGGAAAGATGAGACGTTGAGAATTATAGTAAATAGGGCTTTGATGTCATAAAAGAAAGCCAAACACGCGTGTTTTTGCACTTCCCATTTCCATATCATAAAACTCGTAATATACATTGTCAACGTTTATGATCACTGTGTTTGATGTACAGTGACCTGATGACATGGCGGAATACCCTGGGTTGTTCTGAACAGAATAAACCCATGTTTGTGGTATTGTAAAGACATGTGGCGGGGAACGGGTCTGGGTGAACCCGTGACACTGTTCTACACGCACTAAAATCACGATCTGATCCTCTGATTTGTTTTGTTAAAGCCGAACACTCTTAAGATGTTTCTGTTGTTGTTGTTGTTGTTGTTGTTGCCGTGTTGGCAACCGAACACACTTTCAAACGATGCCCACCTGACCAGGATTCGAATTTATAATGGACTGGGTTTGTTTTTTCAGGAATGCGTAAAAACAACAACAGTAATAGTGTGATGGCGAAACAACTACACGTTTGCTTGTTCTAGTTCCTCAAGGTGGCACAGATAGGAGAGCTCAGAATAGCACCTGATAGTTTAAAACTCTTATTTGAGTCATAAAAGTGTCGGAACTGCGCACACTTTGCACACACACTTCTCCCAAACTCTTGTAATTTGTTTTGTTGTCTTATGTTGCGCCTACCCCAAATTTTCCATGAATATTCTTCTCATGTTACTGAATGTATCCGTAGTATTGATTAGATTTTGTGAGGCGGTAAAAATTAGAATACATGTAAAATGCGGATGTGAAATGTATTCATCCCGGTATACATTGTGAAAGACCAAGGATTGGCGCAAGAGGAGATGGCTGCCGTTTTATGAGCTCCGAGCCAATTGTGCTATTGTGTGTTTCCTAATTATTTGTATGTTTTATTTGTAATAAAAAAAAATATATATATTATATATTTTATTACTTCAGTTTATTTGAATGAATAGTTTCTAAACACATACATATTTGTTAAACTGCAATGCTGTTAAGTAAGCATTTCATGTTGTTAAGTAAGCATTTCAATGCTGTTAAGTAAGCATTTCAATGTTGTTAAGTAGCATTTCAATGTTGTTAAGTAAGCATTTCAATGTTGTTAAGTGGCATTTCAATGTTGTTAAGTAAGCATTTCAATGTTGTTAAGTAAGCATTTGACAAAAACCATTTGATTTGAGTAATGTGATGAAGGCACTGGTAGGTAGGGATTATACAGAGAACAGCTGGTCCATAGGAAGGGATTATACAGAGAACAGCTGGTCTATAGGAAGGGATTATAGAGAGAACAGCTGGCCTATAGGAAGGGATTATACAGAGAACAGCTGGCCTATAGGAAAGGATTATACAGAGAACAGCTGGCCTATAGGAAAGGATTATACAGAGAACAGCTGGCCTATAGGAAGGGATTATACAGAGAACAGCTTGCCTATAGGAAGGGATTATACAGAGAACAGCTGGCCTATAGGAAAGGATTATACAGAGAACAGCTGGCCTATAGGAAAGGATTATACAGAGAACAGCTGGCCTATAGGAAGGGATTATACAGAGAACAGCTTGCCTATAGGAAGGGATTATACAGAGAACAGCTGGTCCATAGGAAGGGATTATACAGAGAACAGCTGGCCTATAGGAAGGGATTATGCAGAGAACAGCTGGTCTATAGGAAGGGATTATACAGAGAACAGCTGGTACATAGGAAGGGATTATACAGAGAACAGCTGGCCTATAGGAAGGGATTATACAGAGAACAGCTGGTCCATAGGAAGGGATTATACAGAGAACAGCTGGCCTATAGGAAGGGATTATACAGAGAACAGCTGACCTATATGAAGGGATTATACAGAGAACAGCTGGCCTATAGGAAGGGATTATACAGAGAACAGCTGGTCTATAGGATGGGATTATACAGAGAACAGCTGGCCTATAGGAAGGGATTATACAGAGAACAGCTGGTCCATAGGAAGGGATTATACAGAGAACAGCTGGTCCATAGGAAGGGATTATACAGAGAACAGCTGGCCTATAGGAAGGGATTATACAGAGAACAGCTGACCTATAGGAAGGGATTATACAGAGAACAGCTGGCCTATAGGAAGGGATTATACAGAGAACAGCTGGTCTATAGGAAGGGATTATACAGAGAACAGCTGGTCTATAGGAAGGGATTATACAGAGAACAGCTGACCTATAGGAAGGGATTATACAGAGAACAGCTGGCCTATAGGAAGGGATTATACAGAGAACAGCTGGCCTGTAGGAAGGGATTATACAGAGAACAGCTAGCCTATAGGAAGGGATTATACAGAGAACAGCTGGCCTATAGGAAGGGATTATACAGAGAACAGCTGGCCTATAGGAAGGGATTATACATATATCAAACACTTGGTTCACGTGGTCAAATATAAAGTTATATTTACCCCATAAATGGTTATGCTTTTCCAATGTACATCCTAACCCGTGTTAGAAACCTGGCTAGGAGTCATATCCTAAATATATAGCATCCATAGATAAGGATCAAGACAAGAACAAACAGGCTCTTCAACAGGCTCTTGTGAGAGATCTATGTAATAGCTCGGTCAGATCAACCAGATAATCCCTTTATTGAAAGAAGAGAGGATCACGTCTGTTTGTCCCACCGACTGCTCTGACGGCCGTTATAGATTTAACACGTCAAACAGGAGTGACTCGGTGTAGGTCCAGCTTTGACAACAGCCGTGTCTGGCGTCTGCCGGCTAGGAGAACAGAGAACAAAGAACATACACATTTAGAGCTTAGAACACAGATGTTTCTTACTTGTTAAAAATCCTCTTAGATCGGGGGAGACGAAGGCAAGGAGACGAGGTTAAAGAAGGATTTTTAAGCCTTCAGAAAATTGAGACATGGATTGTGTATGTGGTGCCATTCAGAGGATGAATGGGAAAGGCAAAAAATATGTAATGTGAATGCTGTTCATTGACGCGAGCCTACCGTACGAGCTGAATGCCTTCTATGCTCGCTTGGAGGCAAGCGACATCGAACCACGCACGAGAGCACCAGCTGTTCCTGATGACTGTGTGATCACGCTGTCCGTAGTTAGTGTGAGTTAGACCTTTAAACAGGTAAAGATTCACAAGGCCACTGGGGTAGACAGATTACTTCATTAAACATTTACCATCCCGTCATGCTCACGGTAATGTACTAAAATGCAGAGTTGCCCATTATTTTGTGTAGAAGTGTGTGTGTATGTGTGTCTGTGTGTGTGTGTGTGTGTGTCTGTGTGTGTGTCTGTGGTAGATTCTATAGAGGTGCAGCAACACACCAAAAGATGTAGTTTCTCATGGACGAACGGTATCTCATCCCTCCAATAGTTTTCCCTAGAACCTCATAGAATCTATGCTAAAGTGCGTTGTAGCTGTTCTAGCGGCCCGTGGTGGCGGAGCGCCCTGTTGAGACACTTTACGTTGCCGGGGTGGCGGAGGGCCCTGTTGAGACACTTTACGTTGCCGTGGTGGCGGAGGGCCCTGTTGAGACACTTTACGTTGCCGTGGTGACGGAGCGCCCTGTTGAGACACTTTACGTTGCCTGGTGGCTGAGGGCCCTGTTGAGACACTTTACGTTGCCGTGGTGACGGAGCGCCCTGTTGAGACACTTTACGTTGCCGTGGTGACGGAGCGCCCTGTTGGGACACTTTACGTTGCCTGGTGGTGGAGCGCCCTGTTGAGACACTTTACGTTGCCGTGGTGACGGAGCGCCCTGTTGAGACACTTTACGTTGCCGTGGTGACGGAGCGCCCTGTTGAGACACTTTACGTTGCCTGGTGATGGAGGGCCCTGTTGAGACACTTTACGTTGCCGTGGTGACGGAGCGCCCTGTTGAGACACTTTACGTTGCCGTGGTGACGGAGCGCCCTGTTGATACACTTTACGTTGCCGTGGTGACGCAGCGCCCTGTTGAGACACATTACGTTGCCGTGGTGACGGAGCGCCCTGTTGATACACTTTACGTTGCCGTGGTGGCGCAGCGCCCTGTTGAGACACTTTACGTTGCCGTGGTGACGGAGCGCCCTCTTGAGACACTTCACGTTGCCGTGGTGGCGGAGCGCCCTGTTGAGACACTTTACGTTGCCGTGGTGGCGGAGCGCCCTGTTGAGACTTTTTACGTTGCCGTGGTGACGGAGTGCCCTGTTGAGACACTTTACGTTGCCGTGGTGACAGAGCGCCCTGTTGGGACACTTTACGTTGCCGTGGTGACGGAGAGCCCTGTTGAGACACTTTACGTTGCCGTGGTGACGGAGCACCCTGTTGAGACACTTTACGTTGCCGTGGTGACGGAGCGCCCCGTTGAGACACTTTACGTTGCCGTGGTGACGGAGCGCCCTGTTGAGACACTTTACGTTGCCGTTTGCTTTAGTTCTGGACGTTGCACATCAACATTGCTGTTGCAGGTTTGACCTGGGCTCAAAAACACATGTGGGAATTTAAACACAACAATATGGGGCCGGGGTCAAATTAGAACACGTGGGTCTACTTTGTCAAACTACTGGCGTGTGGGGAGGAGGAGTGGGGAGGAGGAGCAGGGAGGAGAAGAAGCAGGGAGGTAGAGGAGGTGTGAAAAGGAGGAGTGTGGAGGAGGAGCAGGGAGGAGGAGAAGCAGGGATGAGGTCTACTTTGTCAAACTACTGGCCAATGAAAAGAGCTCATTGACGCTGACTCATGAATGAAACAACAGCATTGGCGAAGGGTAAATTAGGGTAAGACTATGGATCCAGTAGTCCTCTAACTCATACAGTGGAGAGATTTCATGTTTGCAGTAGTGTGGGTCACTGAGAAGCGTGGTGAGCCTGTAAATGCTAAAAGTCTCCGGGCTGTGTTGCAGTTTTAATTGCTTGACATTTGCATACCGAGGAGTTTATCAGTTGTGCATAGCAGGTCTCTGCTACGTATTATAATATTCAAATCACCAGAGTGACATCTGCCTTTTGGCAAAAACACAGACATTTTCCTCCTACCTCTCACCAAAAAAAAAAGACTAGAGAAGACAAACAATAGGAGGAGCAGGGAGGAGGTGTGGGGAGAAGGAGTGGGGAGGTAGGAGCAGGGAGGAGGAGCAGGGAGGAGGTGTGGGGAGAAGGAGTGGGGAGGAGGAGCAGGGAGGAGGAGCAGGGAGGAGGAGGAGGATCTGGGAGGAGGAGAAGCAGGGAGGAAGAGGAGGTGTGGAGAGGAGGAGAATCAGGGAGGAGGAGAAGCAGGGAGGAGGAGTGGGGAGGAGGAGGAGGTGTGGGGAGGAGGAGTGGGGAGGAGGAGGAGGTGTGGGGAAGAGGAGGAGTGGAGAAAAGGAGGAGGTGTGGGGACTAGGAGGAGGTGTGGGGAGGAAAAGGAGTGGAAAGGAGGAGGAGAGGGGAGGAGGAGGTGTGGGGAGGAGGAGTGAGGAGGAGGAGGAGTGGGGAGGAGAAGTGGGGAGTGGGGATGAGGAGGAGTGGGGTGTAGGAGTGGGGAGGAGGAGGAGGGGGAGAGGGGAGGAGGAGGAGGAGTGGGAGTGGGGAGGAGGAGGAGGAGGAGTGGGGAGGAGGAGGAGGAGGAGGAGGAGGAGGAGGAGGAGTGGGAGTGGGGAGGAGGAGGAGTGGGGAGGAGTAGGAGTGGGGAGGAGGAGTGGGGTGTAGGAGTGGGGAGTGGGGAGGAGGAGGAGGAGGAGGAGAGGTAGAGGGGAGGAGGGGGAGGAGGTGGAGTGGGGAGGAGGAGGAGGAGGAGGAGTGGGAGTGGGGAAGAGGAGGGGGAGTGGGGAGGAGGAGGAGTGGGGAGGGGGAGTGGGGTGTAGGAGTGGGGAGTTGGGAGGAGGAGGAGGAGGAGAGGTAGAGGGGAGGAGGGGGAGGAGGTGGAGTGGGGAGGAGGAGGAGGATGAGTGGGAGTGGGGAGGAGGAGGAGGAGTGGGGAGGAGTAGGAGTGGGGAGGAGGAGTAGGAGTGGGGAGGAGGAGGGGGAGAGGGGAGGAGGGGGAGGAGGTGGACTGGAGAGGAGGAGGAGCAGGGAGCAGAGGAAAAAGGTCTGAAATGATGCTGATGGACAGAGAATGCCCATTAGGCCACGGACGATTCTGTTTCGCTTTTCACACCTTCTCAATCATGATGGATCCGGGCAGACAGTGCTTGAATTCCAAATGGAACCCTATTCCCTATATACAGTGCACTACTTTTGACCAGAGCCCATTGTGCACTGTAGCCTATACAGAAAAGGGTGCTATTTGGGACTTAAGCCAGTGTTGAAGGGTGAATCTCTTTCTCAATCACAGATGTGGCCCACTGTTGATTCCACAGCACTCCTGGGTTCCACAAAACACAATCCAGCAGAATCCAGAAAACAATTTGATTGCATCCTTCCACTCGCAAGTAGCCTAAAAAGTTGAAATGCTGGGAAATACGACAATATCATGACGACAATACGATGCAATTTGGAGTTGGAAGATAGAGAGCTATGATGCAAACAGATAGAGAAGCTAAACAATTGTGATAACTCTCATGAATATAAACATTGTCTGATTTGCTGCTCACTCACTCTCTCTGACACGGCTCAGTCTAGGACAGACAGAGCATATCTCCTGGAAGTCTGTCTGGGCGTCACAAATGGTGCCCCATTCCCTAAGTAGTGCACAACTTTAGACCAAGGGTCCATGGAGAAGTGGTGCACTACTTTAGACCAGGGGTCCATGGAGAAGTAGTGCACTACTTTAGACCAAGGGTCCATGGAGAAGTAGTGCACTACTTTAGACCAGGGGTCCATGGAGAAGTAGTGCACTACTTGAGACCAAGGGTCCATGGAGAAGTAGTGCACTACTTTAGACCAAGGTCCATGGAGAAGAAGTGCACTACTTTAGACCAAGGGTCCATGGAGAAGTAGTGCACTACTTTAGACCAAGGGTCCATGGAGAAGTAGTGCACTACTTTAGACCAAGGGTCCATGGAGAAGTAGTGCACTACTTTAGACCAGCCATCTACAAATATACACCTATCACTCAGCTACCTACAAATATACACCTACCACTCAGTTACTTACAAATATAACCCTACGACTCAGCTACCTACAAATATACACCTACCACTCAGCTACCTACAAATATACACCTACCACTCAGTTACTTACAAATATAACCCTACCACTCAGCTACCTACAAATATACACCTACCACTCAGCTACCTACAAATATACACCTACCACTCAGCTACCTACAAATATACACCTACCACTCAGTTACTTACAAATATAACCCTACCACTCAGCTACCTACAAATATACACCTACCACTCAGCTACCTACGGAGACACACCTACCTCTCAGCTACCTACAATTATCCACCTACCACTCAGGTGGACGATCAGCCAATGAGAGAGACTCTGGTGATCGGCCTCATTTTGTAGTACTCCATCTCTGTTACAGTATAGCAGCATCACCTGTTATCTTATTATGTGCCCTCCCTTCAAAGGATGGAGGATGGGCATCGGAATGACCTTTAATCTGGGATGAGGTCAAGTACTTCTGGGTGGAAAGGTCAGTGGTAACACCATGCAAACAGAGGGGAAGACAGTGGTTGACCTCACCCTAAACCCTATACAGACAAACACAGATTACTACTTCCTCTGCACTGGGCCAATACATAATCCTGATTATAGACAGACACAGATTACTACTTCCTCTGCACTCGACCAATACATAATCCTGATTATAGACAGTCAGAGATTACTACTTCCTCTGCACTGGGCCAATACATAAACCTGATTATAGACAGACACAAATTACTACTTCCTCTGCACTGGGCCAATACATAATCCTGATTATAGACAGACAGAGATTACTACTTTCTCTGCACTGTGGCAAGACTTTATTCTGATTATAGACAGACAGAGATTACTACTTTCTCTGCACTGTGCCAAGACTTTATTCTGATTATAGACAGACAGAGATTACTACTTCCTCTGCACTGTGGCAAGACTTTATTCTGATTATAGACAGACACAGATTACTACTTCCTCTGTCAGTCGAGACCCAAATTGAACCAGGTTTTCTTAGTCGGGACCCAAATTGAACCAGGTTTTCTCATTCCAGACCCAAATTGAACCAGGTTTTCTCATTCCAGACCCAAATTGAACCAGGTTTTCTCAGTCTGGACCCAAATTGAACCAGGTTTTCTCAGTCGAGACCCAAATTGAACCAGGTTTTCTCAGTCGAGACCCAAATTGAACCAGGTTTTCTCAGTCGAGACCCAAATTGAACCAGGTTTTTTCAGTCGAGACCCAAATTGAACCAGGTTTTTTCAGTCGAGACCCAAATTGAACCAGGTTTTCTCAGTCGGGACCCAAATTAAACCAGGTTTTTTCAGTCGAGACCCAAATTGAACCAGGTTGTCTCAGTCGGGACCCAAATTAAACCAGGTTTTCTCAGTCGGGACCCAAATTGAACCAGGTTTTCTCAGTCGTGAAACAGTATAAAACAATATATATAGAGAGTCGATGGACACAAACAGGTTCATCAATCTATATAAACAACAACAAAAAATCCCATTAAAAAAATCTGTCCATTTAAACTAGAGATATCTGTTTTTGCATTGGATGCGTTCTCAGAAATATTTCCTGAGCTTTGGTCACGGATCCCTCCGGAACTTTCCACACAGAAGTTTTTGTTGTCCCCTATTCCCTCTGATTGGTAGTTGTATATACGTTCCCTTTGGTTTCCATTGGCTGTCCATTATTGTCACAATGTCCGTCGGTGCGTGTGAGTACCTGCGCTGTGTGTTTTGGTCTTTCGTGCCCTTGTGGATTGCGCAGACGATTACGGGTCTCGTCCCGTGTGTTAATCATTGTGCGATTGTGTTATTTATTTGAGGTACTCCTTGCTCTTTTGTTTACGTTTCAAAGCCCTGTGTTTTGTGTTGGGTGTTCGTTTGGTCTTCGTAATCGTGCCTTTACATGGAACGCTGTAATTTGGGCTGAATTTAAAAAAACTATTACGTAATCCTGCGCCTGTCTCCCGAATCTCTTCATGCCAGTGTGACAGCTTTCTTATACAGTAATGTTCTAGATTTAAAGGACAGACACTTTAAAACCTTGTTTCTTATACAGTAGCGTTCTAGATTTAAAGGACAGACACTTTAAAACCTTGTTTCTTATACAGTAATGTTCTAGATTTAAAGGACAGACGTTAAAACCTTGTTTCTTATACCGTAATGTACTAGATTTAATTAATTAAGGGACACACTTTAAAACCTTATTTCTTCTGAATTATTGGACTGTCTATTTTACCATTTATGAAAATGTAATTCAAATCAGTTTCTCTGGGCTCTAGTTTCTCTGGGCTATAGTTTCTCTGGGCTATAGTTTCTCTGGGCTATAGTTTCTCTGGGTTATAGTTTCTCTGGGCTATAGTTTCTCTGGGTTATAGTTTCTCTGGGCTCTAGTTTCTCTGGGCTATAGTTTCTCTGGGCTATAGTTTCTCTGGGCTATAGTTTCTCTGGGTTATAGTTTCTCTGGGCTCTAGTTTCTCTGGGCTCTAGTTTCTCTGGGCTATAGTTTCTCTGGGTTATAGTTTCTCTGGGCTCTAGTTTCTCTGGGCTATAGTTTCTCTGGGCTATAGTTTCTCTGGGCTATAGTTTCTCAGGGCTATAGTTTCTCTGGGCTATAGTTTCTCTGGGCTATAGTTTCTCTGGGCTATAGTTTCTCTGGGCTATAGTTTCTCTGGGCTATAGTTTCTCTGGGCTATAGTTTCTCTTGGCTATAGTTTCTCTGGGTTATAGTTTCTCTGGGCTATAGGGGGACAGAGAGATAATAAACTCCCTGGTTTGAGACCACTAAATCACATGTCCTCTCAGAGGTGGACAGAGAGATAATAAACTCCCTGGTTTGAGACCACTAAATCACATGTCCTCTCAGAGGGGGACAGAGAGATAATAAACTCCCTGTTTTGAGATGACTAAATCACATGTCCTCTCAGAGGTGGACAGAGAGATAATAAACTCCCTGGTTTGAGACCACTAAATCACATGTCCTCTCAGAGGTGGACAGAGAGATAATAAACTCCCTGGTTTGAGATCACTAAATCACATGTCCTCTCAGAGGTGGACAGAGAGATAATAAACTCCCTGGTTTGAGACCACTAAATCACATGTCCTCTCAGAGGTGGACAGAGAGATAATAAACTCCCTGGTTCGAGACCACTAAATCACATGTCCTCTCAGAGGTGGACAGAGAGATAATAAACTCCCTGGTTTGAGATCACTAAATCACATGTCCTCTCAGAGGTGGACAGAGAGATAATAAACTCCCTGGTTTGAGACCACTAAATCACATGTCCTCTCAGAGGTGGACAGAGAGATAATAAACTCGCTGGTTTGAGACCACTAAATCACATGTCCTCTCAGAGGTGGACAGAGAGATAATAAACTCCCTGGTTTGAGACCACTAAATCACATGTCCTCTCAGAGGTGGACAAAGAGATAATAAACTCCCTGGTTTGAGACCACTAAATCACATGTCCTCTCAGAGGTGGACAGAGAGATAATAAACTCGCTGGTTTGAGACCACTAAATCACATGTCCTCTCAGAGGTGGACAGAGAGATAATAAACTCCCTGGTTTGAGACCACTAAATCACATGTCCTCTCAGAGGTGGACAAAGAGATAATAAACTCCCTGGTTTGAGACCACTATTTCAACCTAAATAGTGCTGCTAATATGGAAAATATTGTGATTGAAGAAACATTTTCAGAGATTAAATTAATTTGAATGTGTAGGTTCATTATCGTGTAAAGACAACTTTGTACCTGGTTTAATTAATCGTAGACATCCCACTCAAAAACCTCCCTCGACCCAAATTTGGGCCGCGACCCACCAGTTGAGAATCTCTACTCTAAAACATCCGGTTGCCTGAGTGTTATATCAATATATCGGACTGGGTTTTTTGTTACTTGAAAAAGAACGTTTACGATTTAACGATATATTCCCAAGAAATGTCCATTTATGTAAATTATTCTTAGCAGTTACGTAATTATCAATTCATGAAACATCGTATCAAATAATAATATCCCTGGTCCATTTTCATATTTTGTCTGACATAATTCCTTTTTAAGCCTGGGTTGAATGTATGATTCATGAATACGTTGGAGATTTGATGGCCATTGAATACATCATTTCACCACTTCAGAGGTATACAAAGCACTTAATATATTAATTTCGCACACTGAATCAGGGTGGCTTTTTCAGTGAGAAGCGGAAAGGAAGTGCTTCAATTGAGACATATGGCCTATCCCCTTTCAAGAGGATGAGAAACACTGAAAGAGCAGTACAATATTGGTTTAAGTACATCATCTCCCTGAGTCCTGTTACTGCACACCCAGGCTAGACTCTGATCTAGCCCTTACCTGTTTACCCAGAGACAAAACTATCCTATCCCCAGGTCCCAAAGCTCTCTCTCGTCCCAAGCCCTGAGAACAAAGTTGGCAGTCCCTTCTCGAGCCAAGTATATCTCAAGTCCACGATTCCCCACCCTCGGAGTTGAGTGCAGATGAGAGATTTTCCGTAGTGACCCTTCGACTCCTCAGACTCCTCCGATTCCTTAGAGTTGATACGTACCTACGTTTGTCCTTTTGTTCGAATGCATTTCTTCGTTTGCCGATTACCTTACTTTTTTAATACAACACTTTCTTCAATATAAACACCAACTATCTCCTCGTTGAGATTTAAACGTATTGATCTTCAGCAAACCGAGAAAGACAGGTAAGAACAGAGGACAGACAGAGGTACAAGATAAGGGTGGAAGAATTTACACTTTTGGAAGTGAATTGAAGGAGTCAGGGAAGTCATAGGTTCACTCTAGCCTCCTCTACTCCATCTCCCTCCCAACCACTAGCTCCCCAGCCTCCTCTACTCCATCTCCCTCCCAACCACTAGCTCCAAGCCCCAACCTCCTCTACTCCATCTCCCTCCCAACCACTAGCTCCCCAGCCTCCTCTACTCCATCTCCCTCCCAACCACTAGCTCCCCAGCCTCCTCTACTCCATCTCCCTCCCAACCACTAGCTCCCCAGCCTCCTCTACTCCATCTCCCTCCCAACCACTAGCTCCCCAGCCTCCTCTACTCCATCTCCCTCCCAACCACTAGCTCCCCAGCCTCCTCTACTCCATCTCCCTCCCAACCACTAGCTCCAAGCCCCAAACTCCTCTACTCCATCTCCCTCCCAACCACTAGCTCCAAGCCCCAACCTCCTCTACTCCGTCTCCCTCCCAACCAATAGCTCCCCAGCCTCCTCTACTCCATCTCCCTCCCAACCACTAGCTCCAAGCCCCAACCTCCTCTACTCCATCTCTCTCCCAATCACTAGCTCCCAGCCCCAACCTCCTCTACTCCATCTCCCTCCCAACCACAAGCTCCAAGCCCCAACCTCCTCTACTCTGTCTCCCTCCCAACCACTAGCTCCCAGCCTCCTCTACTCCATCTCCCTCCCAACCACTAGCTCCCCAGCCTCCTCTACTCCATCTCCCTCCCAACCACTAGCTCCCCAGCCTCCTCTACTCCATCTCCTTCCCAACCACTAGCTCCCAGCCCCAGCCTCCATCTCCCTCCCAACCGCTAGCTCCCAGCCCCAGCCTCCATCTCACTCCCAACCACTAGCTCCCAGCCTCCTCTACTCAGTCTCCCTCCCAACCACTAGCTCCCAGCCCCAGCCTCCATCTTCCTCCCAACCACTAGCTCCCAGCCCCAGACTCCATCTTCCTCCCAACCACTAGCTCCCAGTCCCAGCCTCCATCTCCCTCCCAAGCCTCCCTCCCCAGCCTCCTCTACTCCATCTCCCTCCCAACCACTAGCTCCCAGCCTCCTCTACTCTGTCTCCCTCCTCTACTCCATCTTCCCTCCCAACCACTAGCTCCCAGCCCCAGCCTCCATCTCCCTCCCAATCACTAGCTCCCAGCCCCAACCTCCATCTCCAGCCTTCCTGGCCCCCCTACAGCTCAGGCTGATTTGTTTTGCTGCTCCGCGGGAGAGGGCACCCTCGACTACAGCTGGAAAGGGGTTTTAATCTCAGAGACCATTACATCTCTGCTTGTTCCTCAGTGGATGGGCTTGTTTTGGTGAGATATGTGTTGGCTTTACAGCGATAATGACGCGTCCCAGACTCCTTTAAGGGGCATGGAGGCTTGGATTGTGTTGGCCCCCTGTGCCTCAGTACCGTTGTGAATTACCTGGAAGCAAAACACAAGATGTGAATTGTGGCTGTATCTCCTAGGCAATATGACCAGCTTGTTATTGGTGGCCAATTTCCTCTGCTTGTTTTATCTGTTAGTTTTAACGTTAGATTTAGAGGGAAACTATGTAGATGTTTGATTTAAAGTTAGATTTAGAGGGGGAAAAAATGTAGCTGTTTGTTTTGTGTGATTTGTTTTCAGATGACACCTTGACTCTCCTCTCTCTCACTGTTTTCATTTCTTTATATGTTAAACTTCACAATTTATTCTTAGACAATTACTCTTAAAGCTTTCTTCAACCTGTCAAACAATCTCCGTAAATCAACAACCAACAAAGGAAGGACCCTGTGTTACTGTGTCTCTCATATAACCACAACCCTGTGTTACTGTCTCTCATAGAACCACAACCCTGTGTTACTGTGTTACTGTGTCTCTCATATAACCACAGCCCTGTGTTACTGTGTTACTGTGTCTCTCATAGAACCACAGCCCTGTGTTACTGTGTTACTGTGTCTCTCATATAACCACAGCCCTGTGTTACTGTCTCTCATATAACCACAACCCTGTGTTACTGTGTCTCTCATATCACCACAGCCCTGTGTTACTGTCTCTCATATCACCACAGCCCTGTGTTACTGTGCCTCTCATATCACCACAGCCCTGTGTTACTGTGTTACTGTGTCTCTCATATCACCACAACCCTGTGTTACTGTGTCTCTCATATCACCACAACCCTGTGTTACTGTGTCTAACATAGAACCACCACCCTGTGTTACTGTTTCTCATAGAACCACAGCCCTGTGTTACTGTGTCTCTCATATAACCACAACCCTGTGTTACTGTCTCTCATATCACCACAACCCTGTGTTACTGTGTTACTGTGTGTCTCATATAACCACAGCCCTGTGTTACTGTGTTACTGTCTCTCATATAACCACAACCCTGTGTAACTGTGTCTCTCATATCACCACAACCCTGTGTTACTGTGTCTCTCATATCACCACAACCCTGTGTTACTGTGTCTCTCATATAACCACAACCCTGTGTTACTGTGTCTCTCATATAACCACAACCCTGTGTTACTGTCTCTCATATCACCACAACCCTGTGTTACTGTGTTACTGTGTGTCTCATATAACCACAGCCCTGTGTTTCTGTCTCTCATAGAACCACAACCCTGTGTTACTGTGTTACTGTGTGTCTCATATAACCACATCCCTGTGTTACTGTGTCTCTCATAGAACCACAACCCTGTGTTTCTGTCTCTCATATAACCACAGCCCTGTGTTACTGTGTTACTGTCTCTCATATAACCACAACCCTGTGTTACTGTCTCTCATATAACCACAGCCCTGTGTTACTGTGTCTCTCATATAACCACAACCCTGTGTTACTGTGTCTCTCATATAACCACAACCCTGTGTTACTGTCTCTCATATAACCACAACCCTGTGTTACTGTGTTACTGTCGCTAATATAACCACAGCCCTGTGTTACTGTCTCTCATATAACCACAGCCCTGTGTTACTGTGTTACTGTGTCTCTCATATCACCACAGCCCTGTGTTACTGTGTTACTGTGCCTCTCATATAACCACAACCCTGTGTTACTGTCTCTCATATAACCACAGCACTGTGTTACTGTGTCTCTCATATAACCACAACCCTGTGTTACTGTGTCTCTCATATCACCACAACCCTGTGTTACTGTCTCTCATAGAACCACAACCCTGTGTTACTGTGTCTCTCATATAACCACAGCCCTGTGTTACTGTGTTACTGTGTCTCTCATATAACCACAACCCTGTGTTACTGTGTCTCATATAACCACAACCCTGTGTTACTGTGTATCTCATATAACCACAGCCCTGTGTTACTGTGTTACTGTGTCTCATATAACCACAGCCCTGCGTTATTGTGTTACTGTCTCTTATATAACCACATCCCTGTGTTACTGTGTTACTGTCTCTCATATAACCACAGCCCTGTGTTACTGTGTCTCTCATATAACCACATCCCCGTGTTACTGTGTCTCTCATAAAACCACATCCCTGTGTTACTGTGTCTCTCATATAACCACATCCCTGTGTTACTGTGTCTCTCATGTAACCACATCCCTGTGTTACTGTGTCTCTCACATAACCACATCCCTGTGTTACTATGTCTCTCATATAACCACATCCCTTTGTTACTGTGTCTCTCATATAACCAAATCCCTGTGTTACTGTCTCTCATATAACCACACCCCTGTGTTACAGTGTCTCTCATATAACCACATCCCTGTGTTACTGTGTCTCTCATAAAACCACATTCCTGTGTTACTGTGTCTCTCATATAAACACAACCCTGTGTTACTGTCTCTCATATAACCACAGCCCTGTGTTACTGTGTTACTCATATAACCACAACCCTGTTTTACTGTGTTACTGTGTCTCATATAACCACAACCCTGTGTTAGTGTGTTACTGTATCTCATATAACCACAACCCTGTGTTACTGTGTTACTGTGTCTCTCATATAACCACAACCCTGTGTTACTGTGTTACTGTCTCTCATAGAATCACAACCCTGTGTTACTGTCTCTCATATAACCACAACCCTGTGTTGCTGTGTTAATGTCTCTCATATAACCACAGCCTTGTGTTACTGTCTCTCGTAGAACCACAACCCTGTGTTACTGTCTCTCACATAACCACAGCCCTGTGTTACTGTGTCTCTCATATAACCACAACCCTGTGTTACTGTGTTAATGTCTCTCATATAACCACAGCCTTGTGTTACTGTCTCTCGTAGAACCACAACCCTGTGTTACTGTCTCTCACATAACCACAGCCCTGTGTTACTGTGTCTCTGTCTCTCATAGAACCACAACCCTGTGTGACTGTCTCTCATATAACCACAACCCTGTGTCTCTGTCTCTCATAGAACCACAACCCTGTGTTATTGGGTTACTGTGTCTCTCATATAACCACAACCCTGTGTTACTCTGTTACTGTGCCTCTCATATAACCACAACCCTGTGCTACTGGGTTACTGTCTCTCATAGAACCACAACCCTGTGTTACTGTGTTACTGTCTCACATAGAACCACAACCCTGTGTTACTGGCTCTCATAGAACCACAGCCCTGTGTTACTGTGTCTCTCATATAACCACAGCCCTGTGTTACCCAGTCTCTCATATAACCACAACCCTGTATTACTGTGTCTCTGTCTCTCATATAACCACAACCCTGTGTTACTGTGTCTCTCATAGAACCACAGCCCCGAGTTACTGTGTTACTGTCTCTCATATAACCACAGCCTTGTATTACTGTCTCTCATAGAACCACAACCCTGTGTTACTGTCTCTCATATAACCACATCCTTGTGTTATTGTGTCTCTCATATAACCACAACCCTGTGTTACTGTGTCTCTCATATAACCACAACCCTGTGTTACTGGGTTACTGTCTCTCATAGAACCACAACCCTGTGCTACTGTGTTACTGTCTCTCATAGAACCACAACCCTGTATTACTGTGTCTCTGTCTCTCATAGAACCACAACCCTGTGTTACTGTGTTACTGTCTCTCATAGAACCACAACCCTGTGTTACTGGCTCTCATAGAACCACAGCCCTGTGTTACTGTGTCTCTCATAGAACCACAACCCTGTGTTACTGTCTCTCATATAACCACATCCTTGTGTTACTGTGTGTCTCATATAACCACAACCCTGTGTTACTGTGTCTCTCATATAACCACATCCCTGTGTTACTGGCTCTCATAGAACCACAACCCTGTGTTACTGTGTCTCTGTCTCTTATATAACCACAACCATGTTTCTCTGTCTCTCATTTAACCACAAACCTGTGTTACTGTGTTACTGTGTCTCTCATATAACCACAATCCTGTGTTACTGGGTCACTGTCTCTCATAGAACCACAACCCTGTGTTACTGTGTCTCTCATATCACCACAGCCCTGTGTTACTGTGTTACTGTGTCTCTCATATCACCACAACCCTGTGTTACTGTGTCTCTCATATCACCACAACCCTGTGTTACTGTGTCTCTCATATAACCACAACCCTGTGTTACTGGTTTACTGTCTCTCATAGAAACACAGCCCTGTGTTACTGTGTTACTGTGTCTAATAGAACCACAGCCCTGAGTTACTGTATCTCTCATATAACCACAGCCCTGTGTTACTGTGTCTCTCATATAACCACAGCCCTGTGTTACTGTGTTACTGTCTCTCATAGAACCACAACCCTGTATTACTGTGTCTCTCATATAACCACATCCTTGTGTTACTGTGTCTCTCATATATCCACAGCCCTGTGTTACTGTGTCTCTCATATAACCACAACCCTGTGTTACTGTGTCTCTCATATAACCACAGCCCTGTGTTACTGTGTCTCTCATATAACCACAGCCCTGAGTTACAGTGTCTCTGTCTCTCATATAACCGCATCCTTGTGTCTGGGGTCTCTGTGTCTCTCACCCTCCCTGAGAAACTGGGACAGGCCATTCATCATTTTGGGGTCGTGCTCCTTCAGAGCCTACTGTTGACAGAGCTATTAGCCGTTAATCCCTCAAGGACACAGCAGGGCCTGACCTTTGACCCTGGCCCCCATCGACAGGTATGGGAACGCGGGTCACTACGACATGTTCAGCGTCTGTTGCTGTTACATTGAAGGCTCTAGTACATCTTAGGTGGTTGTGATTCATTTCCTATGTGAAAATGCTAGTGGGCAGTGTGTGTGTGTGTGTGTGTGTGTGTCTGGGTCTGTGTGTGTGTCTGTGTGTGTGTCTCTATGTGTGTCTGTGTGTGTGTGTCTCTGTGTGTGTGTGTGCTTGGGTCTGTGTGTGTGTCTGTGTGTGTGTGTGTCTCTATGTGTGTCTGTGTGTGTGTGTCTATGTGTGTCTGTGTGTGTGTGTCTCTGTGTGTCTGTGTGTGTGTGTCTCTGTGTGTGTGTGTGTTTGGGTCTCTGTGTGTGTGTGTGTGTGTGTGTCTGGGTCTGTGTGTGTGTCTGTGTGTATGTTTCTATGTGTGTCTGTGTGTGTGTGTCTATGTGTGTCTGTGTGTGTGTGTCTCTGTGTGTGTGTGTGTTTGGGTCTCTGTGTGTGTGTGTGTGTGTGTCTGGGTCTGTGTGTGTGTCTGTGTGTGTGTCTCTATGTGTGTCTGTGTGTGTGTGTCTCTGTGTGTGTGTGTGTTTGGGTCTGTGTGTGTGTCTGTGTGTGTGTGTGTCTCTATGTGTGTCTCTATGTGTGTCTGTGTGTGTGTGTCTCTGTGTGTGTGTGTGTTTGGGTCTGTGTGTGTGTCTGTGTGTGTCTGTCTGTGTGTGTGTGTGTGTGTGTGTGTGTCTGTGTGTCTGTGTGTGTGTGTCTCTGTGTGTGTGTGTGTGTGTGTGTGTGTGTGTGCGTGTTACTGGGTCTGTGTGTGTGTGTGTGTGTGTGTGTGTGCGTGTGTGCGTGCGTGTGTGCGTGTGTGCGTGTGTGTGTGTTGGTAGGCCTATTTAATGCCTGAGAAGTGAAATAATGTCATAGTGGCAACACCTTGAAGGTATATTTTCCTAGAAATCCTCTCCTCACTTCTTTGCCCTCTGAGGAATCTGTCCACGTTGTTATCTAGTGTCATATTGTACCACACTCTCCTCTCCTTATCACTTCTACATCCCAGCATGCAACTTTCCTTACCACTTCTACTACCCAGCATCCATCTCTCCTTACCGCCTCTACATCCCAGCATGCATCTCTCCTTATCACTTCTACATCCCAGCATGCAACTTTTCTTATCACTTCTCCTACCCAGCATCCATCTCTCCTTAACACTTCTCCTACCCAGCATCCATCTCTCCTTACCACTTCTACTACCCAGCATCCATCTCTCCTTTCCACTTCTCCTACCCAGCATCCATCTCTCCTTACCACTTCTACTACCCAGCATCCATCTCTCCTTTCCACTTCTCCTACCCAGCATCCATCTCTCCTTTCCACTTCTCCTACCCAGCATCCATCTCTCCTTACCACTTCTCCCACACAGCATCCATCTCTCCTCACCACTTCTCCTACCCAGCATCCATCTCTCCTTACCACTTCTCCTACCCAGCATCCATCTCTCCTTACCACTTCTCCCACACAGCATCCATCTCTCCTCACCACTTCTCCTACCCAGCATCCATCTCTCCTTACCACTTCTCCTACCCAGCATCCATCTCTCCTTACCACTTCTACTACCCAGCATCCATCTCTCCTTACCACTTCTCCTACACAGCATCCATCTCTCCTTACCACTTCTACTACCCAGCATCCATCTCTCCTTTCCACTTTACAACCCAGAATCCAACTTTCCGTGCCACTTCTCCTACCCAGCATCCATCTCTCCTTACCACTTCTCCTACCCAGCATCCATCTCTCCTTACCACTTCTCCCACACAGCATCCATCTCTCCTCACCACTTCTCCTACCCAGCATCCATCTCTCCTTACCACTTCTCCTACCCAGCATCCATCTCTCCTTACCACTTCTACTACCCAGCATCCATCTCTCCTTACCACTTCTCCTACACAGCATCCATCTCTCCTTACCACTTCTACTACCCAGCATCCATCTCTCCTTTACACTTTACAACCCAGAATCCAACTTTCCATGCCTCTTCTACTACCCAATCTTCCATGCTTTTTTTTGGGGAGGGCAATAGAGCCAAGAGGAATATTGATGCAGGGAATTCACAAACCTACTATTAAAGTGAAAGGCGCAGCTCGAAGCCATGTGTTACTCAGGTGAAATATACCTCCTAATGCATAGGTATGGTCTGTCTGGTGGATTCTATTTCCTGTACCGTTGCGCGCACACACACACACACACACACACACACACACACACACACACACACACACACACACACACACACATACACACACACACACACACACACACACACACAACAAAAAAATGAGGAGTCTTATTTGCCAAATATAATCTTAACACGGGAACAAGAAGTAAAAGGCCCTAGAGAATGAACATCCGATTTTTCAATTTCACTCGAGGAAAATAGGAAGAATCTGTAATTCTACCAACGAGGAGAGGTGCATGCTGGGTAGTAGAAATGCCCGCAGAGGTTGTATCGGGAACGATATAGTATCGAGGCAATGTTGTATATAGTGTAAAAAAAAGCAATTCCTCAGCATCTCCACCTCAGAGTCCTCTAGACTCAAGTTGTCTGCTTACGGACACAGCCAATTATAGTACGACTGTCTGTTGTGTAAATACGAATCACGCTCACACAGCTCTTTCAAAGACGTTGTAGGTGCACAACGTCACACTTTTAATAAGAGATTCAGAACAAACAGACAGGGAGCAGATTCATTCCATACGTACAAGTGTCTGAAGAGACGTCAAACATGAAAGAAATGTTTTTATTTTTGGTTTCTTCATCTAAACTTGAGATGTTTATTTATTTATTTATTCTCCTCTCATTTCTAATCAATATTTGTCAGCGATGCCTGATTGCATTCGGCCAGAAATGCAATTCAATGGTGACTTCAATGCACCTGAAATCAATGCTATTCGACGATCCAGGAAATTACTTGTGTCTTGGAACCTGCGAGCTTTAACAAGAGAGAAATGCCCTGCCAATAGCATTACCTTAACCGACAATCGTATGCATTTCCAAGGGGGCCAAATACTTCACAGTCGTAGCTACAATCTCATCTACTTTTTTTTTTGGTCCACAGAATTGAAGCGTGGAATGACTTGGTCAAAGTTAAACTTTTAGGACTTTAGGATTTGTTCTACTGCAGAACCCAGAAACGGAAATGAAATAGAGATAGAACGATGCCACAGCCTTAGCCAACCCCTTGTTGTGTGTGTGTGTGTGTGTGTGTGTGTTTTTGTGTGTGTGTGTGTGTGTGTTTTTGTGTGTGTGTGTGTGTGTGTGTGTGTGTGTGTGAGAGAGAGAGAGAGAGAGAGAGAGAGAGAGAGAGAGAGAGAGAGAGAGAGAGAGAGAGAGAGAGAGAGAGAGAGCTGGAGCTCTAAAGAGTCACCCCTCTTCCTCTCACATGTATCAGGTTACTGACAGGAAGTCCCCCCCTCACCCTTCACATGTATCATGTTACTGACTAGACAGGAAGTCCCCCCTCACCCTTCACATTTATCAGGCTACTGACAGGAAGTCACCCATCACCCTTTACATGTATCAGGTTACTGACAGGAAGTCACCCCCTCACCCTTCACATGTATCAGGTTACTGACTAGACAGGAAGTCCCCCCACACCCACCCTTCACATGTATCAGGTTACTGACAGGAATTCCCCCCCCCCCCTCACCCCCTTCCTCACCCATCCACCTCTCACATGTATCAGGTTACTGACAGGAAGTCCCCCCCTCCCCTCACCCATCCACCTCTCACATGTATCAGGTTACTGACAGGAAGTCCCCCCCTCCCCTCACCCATCCACCTCTCACATGTATCAGGTTTCTGGCAGGAAGGTGTTTCAGCCCCATCACCCCTCCTCCTCTTACCCCCCCCCCCCCCCCCCCTCCTCCCCCCCTCCTCCCTCTCACCCTTCCTCCCCCTCTCCTCCCTCTCACTCAAGGAATCTATTTTTAGGTCCCTGGCCACCACAACCACAGATCACTGGCAATTTAACAAGAAGGATGGGCCATGTAATGTCCCAATGGAGGGACGGCAATAACACAATGTCATTCAAGGGACCTTTGGTGTCAGATAACCAGGGAGAGAGAGAAGAGACAGAACATTCAAGGGACCTTTGGTGTCAGATAACCAGGGAGAGAGAGAAGAGACAGAACATTCAAGGGACCTTTGGTGTCAGATAACCAGGGAGAGAGAAGAGACAGAACATTCAAGGGACCTTTGGTGTCAGATAACCAGGGAGAGAGAAGAGACAGAACATTCAAGGGACCTTCGGTGTCAGATAACCAGGGACAGAGAGAGAAGAGACAGAACATTCACGGGACCTTTGGTGTCAGATAACCAGGAAGAGAGAGAGAAGAGACAGAACATTCACGGGACCTTTGGTGTCAGATAACCAGGAAGAGAGAAGAGAAGAGACAGAACATTCAAGGGACCTTCGGTGTCAGATAACCAGGGACAGAGAGAGAAGAGACAGGACATTCAAGGGACCTTTGGTGTCAGATAACCAGGGAGAGAGAGAAGAGATAGAAGCACAGCTTGGTGTTGTGGAGTGAGAAGGGAAGGGAAGGGGGGGGGGGGGGGGGCATTAGAGGGACCCAGTGTTCATTTGAGGGACGCTGTAGAAGCTAAGGAAAATAAGCTCCTCCCTCTGTGACATTTCGTACGGGTCGGAAATGTCGTGCCCCCCTCCTATTGGCTCAGATGGCACAGGCTTTCTCCATAAATGGCAACACCCCCCTATTTCCTTTATAGTACACTTCCTTTAACCAGGGCCTATACATCTCTCAAGAAGTAGGGTACTATATAGGGAATAGGGTGCCATTTTGAGTGGTACAATGTTGTCACAGACTCTCAGACGGAGGGGAGTCTGTTAAAATCCACAGGGTAAAGGTCAAATGAACACGTCCCGTGGTTCTTTACGGGTGACGGTGCGTAAACGTAGGTCACACACACAGATCAGCTGCAGTGTTAAAGGTGACTGGATTAATGGTGACCTCCACAGCTATAGTCACTGTGTTGCAGTGTTAAAGGTGACTGGATTAATGGTGACCTCCACAGCTATAGTCACTGTGGTGCAGTGTTAAAGGTGACTGGATTAATGGTGACCTCCACAACTATAGTCACTGTGTTGCAGTGTTAAAGGTGACTGGGTCAGTGGTGACCTCCACAGCTATAGTCACTGTGTTGCAGTGTTAAAGGTGACTGGATTAATGGTGACCTCCACAGCTATAGTCACTGTGTTGCAGTGTTAAAGGTGACTCGGTCAGTGGTGACCTCCACAGCTATAGTCATTGTGTTACAGTGTTAAAGGTGACTGGGTCAGTGGTGACCTCCACAGCTATAGTCACTGTGTTGCAGTGTTAAAGGTGACTGGGTCAGTTGTGTCTCCACAGCTATAGTCACTGTGTTGCAGTGTTAAAGGTGACTGGATTAATGGTGACCTCCACAGCTATAGTCACTGTGTTGCAGTGTTAAAGGTCACTGGCTCAGTGGTGACCTCCACAGCTATAGTCACTGTGCTGCAGTGTTAAAGGTGACTGGGTCAGTGGTGACCTCCACAGCTATAGTCACTGTGTTGCAGTGTTAAAGGTGACTGGGTCAGTGGTGACCTCCACAGCTATAGTCACTGTGTTGCAGTGTTAAAGGTGACTGGATTAATGGTGACCTCCACAGCTATAGTCACTGTGTTGCAGTGTTAAAGGTGACTCGGTCAGTGGTGACCTCCACAGCTATAGTCATTGTGTTACAGTGTTAAAGGTGACTGGGTCAGTGGTGACCTCCACAGCTATAGTCACTGTGTTGCAGTGTTAAAGGTGACTGGGTCAGTGGTTTCTCCACAGCTATAGTCACTGTGTTGCAGTGTTAAAGGTGACTGGATTAATGGTGACCTCCACAGCTATAGTCACTGTGTTGCAGTGTTAAAGGTCACTGGCTCAGTGGTGACCTCCACAGCTATAGTCACTGTGCTGCAGTGTTAAAGGTGACTGGGTCAGTGGTGACCTCCACAGCTATTGTCACTGTGTTGCAGTGTTAAAGGTGACTGGGTCAGTGGTGACCTCCACAGCTATAGTCACTGTGTTGCAGTGTTAAAGGTAACTGGATTAATGGTGACCTCCACAGCTATAGTCACTGTTTTGCAGTGTTAAAGGTGACTGGATGAATGGTGACCTCCACATCTATAGTCACTGTGTTGCAGTGTTAAAGGTCACTGGCTCAGTGGTGACCTCCACAGCTATAGTCACTGTGTTGCAGTGTTAAAGGTCACTGGCTCAGTGGTGACCTACACAGCTATAGTCACTGTGTTGCAGTGTTAAAGGTGACTGGGTCAGTGGTGATCTCCACAGCTATAGTCACTGTGTTGCAGTGTTAAAGGTGACTGGATTAATGGTGACCTCCACAGCTATTGTCACTGTGTTGCAGTGTTAAAGGTGACAGGGTCAGTGGTGACCTCCACAGCTATAGTCACTGTGTTACAGTGTTAAAGGTGACTGGATTAATGGTGACCTCCACAGCTATTGTCACTGTGTTGCAGTGTTAAAGGTGACTGGGTCAGTGGTGACCTCCACAGCTATAGTCACTGTGTTGCAGTGTTAAAGGTGACTGGGCCAGTGGTGAGCTCCACAGCTATAGTCAATGTGCTGCAGTGTTAAAGGTGACTGGATTAATGGTGACCTCCACAGCTATAGTCACTGTGTTGCAGTGTTAAAGGTGACTGGATTAATGGTGACCTCCACAGCTATAGTCACTGTGTTGCAGTGTTAAAGGTGACTGGATTAATGGTGACCTCCACAGCTATAGTCACTGTGTTGCTGTGTTAAAGGTGACTTGGTCAGTCGTGACCTCCACAGCTGTAGTCACTGTGTTGCAGTGTTAAAGGTGACTGGGTCAGTGGTGACCTCCACAGCTATAGTCACTGTGTTGCAGTGTTAAAGGTGACTGGGTCAGTGGTGACCTCCACAGCTATAGTCACTGTGTTGCAGTGTTAAAGGTGACTGGGTCAGTGGTGACCTCCACAGCTATAGTCACTGTGTTGCAGTGTTAAAGGTGACTAGGTCAGTCGTGACCTCCACAGCTATAGTCAATGTGTTGCAGTGTTAAAGGTGACTGGGTCAGTGGTGACCTCCACAGCTATAGTCACTGTGTTGCAGTGTTAAAGGTGACTGGGTCAGTGGTGACCTCCACAGCTATAGTCACTGTGTTGCAGTGTTAAAGGTGACTGGGTCAGTGGTGACCTCCACAGCTATAGTCACTGTGTTGCAGTGTTAAAGGTGACTGGGTCAGTCGTGACCTCCACAGCTATAGTCAATGTGTTGCAGTGTTAGAGGTGACTGGCTCAGTGGTGATCTCCACAGCTATAGTCACTGTGTTGCAGTGTTAAAGGTGACTGGATTAATGGTGACCTCCACAGCTATAGTCACTGTGTTGCAGTGTTAAAGGTGACTGGACTAATGGTGACCTCCACAGCTATAGTCACTGTGTTGCAGTGTTAAAGGTGACTGGATTAATGGTGACCTCCACAGCTATAGTCACTGTGTTGCAGACACAGATCCGCTGCAGTGTTAAAGGTGACTGGATTAATGGTGACCTCCACAGCTATAGTCACTTTGTTGCAGTGTTAAAGGTGACTGGATTAATGGTGACCTCCACAGCTATAGTCACTGTGTTGCAGTGTTAAAGGTGACTGGATTAATGGTGACCTCCACAGCTATAGTCACTGTGTTGCAGTGTTAAAGGTGACTGGGTCAGTGGTGACCTCCACAGCTATAGTCACTGTGTTGCAGTGTTAAAGGTGACTGGGTCAGTGGTGACCTCCACAGCTATTGTCACTGTGTTGCAGTGTTAAAGGTGACTGGATTAATGGTGACCTCCACAGCTATTGTCACTGTGTTGCAGTGTTAAAGGTGACTGGGTCAGTGGTGACCTCCACAGCTATAGTCACTGTGTTACAGTGTTAAAGGTGACTGGATTAATGGTGAGCTCCACAGCTATAGTCACTGTGTTGCAGTGTTAAAGGTGACTGGGTCAGTGGTGACCTCCACAGCTATAGTCACTGTGTTGCAGTGTTAAAGGTGACTGGGTCAGTGGTGACCTCCACAGCTATAGTCACTGTGTTGCAGTGTTAAAGGTGACTGGATTAATGGTGACCTCCACAGCTATTGTCACTGTGTTGCAGTGTTAAAGGTGACTGGGTCAGTGGTGACCTCCACAGCTATAGTCACTGTGTTACAGTGTTAAAGGTGACTGGATTAATGGTGACCTCCACAGCTATAGTCACTGTGTTTTAGACACAGATCAGCTGCAGTGTTAAAAGTGACTGGATTAATGGTGACCTCCACAGCTATTGTCACTGTGTTGCAGTGTTAAAGGTGACTGGATTAATGGTGACCTCCACAGCTATTGTCACTGTGTTGCAGTGTTAAAGGTGACTGGGTCAGTGGTGACCTCCACAGCTATAGTCACTGTGTTGCAGACACAGATCAGCTGCAGTGTTAAAGGTGACAGGGTCAGTGGTGACCTCCACAGCTATAGTCACTGTGTTGCAGTGTTAAAGGTGACTGGATTAATGGTGACCTCCACAGCTATAGTCACTGTGTTGCAGTGTTAAAGGTGACTGGATTAATGGTGACCTCCACAGCTATAGTCAATGTGTTGCAGTGTTAAAGGTGACTGGGTCAGTGGTGACCTCCACAGCTATAGTCACTGTGTTGCAGTGTTAAAGGTGACTGGGTCAGTGGTGACCTCCACAGCTATAGTCACTGTGTTGCAGTGTTAAAGGTGACTGGGTCAGTGGTGACCTCCACAGCTATAGTCACTGTGTTGCAGTGTTAAAGGTGACTGGGTCAGTCGTGACCTCCACAGCTATAGTCAATGTGTTGCAGTGTTAGAGGTGACTGGCTCAGTGGTGATCTCCACAGCTATAGTCACTGTGTTGCAGTGTTAAAGGTGACTGGAATAATGGTGACCTCCACAGCTATAGTCACTGTGTTGCAGTGTTAAATGTGACTGGACTAATGGTGACCTCCACAGCTATAGTCACTGTGTTGCAGTGTTAAAGGTGACTGGATTAATGGTGACCTCCACAGCTATAGTCACTGTGTTGCAGACACAGATCAGCTGCAGTGTTAAAGGTGACTGGATTAATGGTGACCTCCACAGCTATAGTCACTTTGTTGCAGTGTTAAAGGTGACTGGATTAATGGTGACCTCCACAGCTATAGTCACTGTGTTGCAGTGTTAAAGGTGACTTGATTAATTGTGACCTCCACAGCTATAGTCACTGTGTTGCAGTGTTAAAGGTGACTGGGTCAGTGGTGACCTCCACAGCTATAGTCACTGTGTTGCAGTGTTAAAGGTGACTGGGTCAGTGGTGACCTCCACAGCTATAGTCACTGTGTTGCAGTGTTAAAGGTGACTGGATTAATGGTGACATCCACAGCTATTGTCACTGTGTTGCAGTGTTAAAGGTGACTGGGTCAGTGGTGACCTCCACAGCTATAGTCACTGTGTTACAGTGTTAAAGGTGACTGGATTAATGGTGACCTCCACAGCTATAGTCCCTGTGTTGCAGACACAGATCAGCTGCAGTGTTAAAGGTGACTGGATTAATGGTGACCTCCACAGCTATAGTCACTGTGTTGCAGTGTTAAAGGTGACTGGATTAATGGTGACCTCCACAGCTATAGTCACTGTGTTGCAGTGTTAAAGGTGACTGGGTCAGTGGTGACCTCCACAGCTATAGTCACTGTGTTGCAGTGTTAAAGATGACTGGGTCAGTGGTGACCTCCACAGCTATAGTCACTGTGTTGCAGTGTTAAAGGTGACTGGATTAATGGTGACCTCCACAGCTATTGTCACTGTGTTGCAGTGTTAAAGGTGACTAGGTCAGTGGTGACCTCCACAGCTATAGTCACTGTGTTACAGTGTTAAAGGTGACTGGATTAATGGTGACCTCCACAGCTATTGTCACTG
>NC_092164.1:9477316-9512316 GCF_045791955.1 Oncorhynchus clarkii lewisi | reverse complement strand
TCACAGGACCAGATCAATGCCGTTCTGACCACATCAAACCAGACAAGGTCAAACCAAGCTTTCTGATTGGAGGTGGTTGAAAGGGCACCTCTCACAGGGAAGGAGAGAGAAAGCGAGAACTTGCAGGCGACCTACGATTTATATTAACTAAACATTTTCCAGCATGGAATCGATGGACGTGCATTTGAACTAATGGATGAAGGAAGGAAGGTCTCCGCAAACACAGGAACATTGACTATCAGATTGAATGTAAAAAAAATATATATATTTTGTTTTAAAGACACTGGGTGAGTGTCTGTGAATGGTTTGTATTCTCTATCACATTCTAAAGGTTTGTGGAATATGAGGTATTTGGATTGGTCTGTCACACCCTGACCATAGTTTGCTTTGTATGTTTCTATGTTTTGTTTGGTCAGGGTGTGATCTGAGTGGGCATTCTATGTTGTGTGTCTAGTTTGTCTATTTCTATGTTTTGTTTGGTCAGGGTGTGATCTGAGTGGGCATTCTATGTTGTGTGTCTAGTTTGTCTATTTCTATGTTTTGTTTGGTCAGGGTGTGATCTGAGTGGGCATTCTATGTTGTGTGTCTAGTTTGTCTATTTCTATGTTTTGTTTGGTCAGGGTGTGATCTGAGTGGGCATTCTATGTTGTGTGTCTAGTTTGTCTATTTCTATGTTTTGTTTGGTCAGGGTGTGATCTGAGTGGGCATTCTATGTTGTGTGTCTAGTTTGTCTATTTCTATGTTTTGTTTGGTCAGGGTGTGATCTGAGTGGGCATTCTATGTTGTGTGTCTAGTTTGTCTATTTCTATGTTTTGTTTGGTCAGGGTGTGATCTGAGTGGGCATTCTATGTTGTGTGTCTAGTTTGTCTGTTTCTGTGTTTGGGCCTGATATGGTTCTCAATCAGAGGCAGGTGTTAGTCATTGTCTCTCATTGGGAACCATATTTAGGTAGCCTGTTTGGTGCTGGGGTTTGTGGCTGATTGTTTCCTGTGTTTGTGCCACACGGGACTGTTTTCAGGTTTTCCACGTTGTTTGTTTTGGGTTATGTGTTCATGTTCAGTTTTCTCATCAAAAAAAAAAAAACCATGGACAACGACCGCGCTGCATTTTGGTCCGCCTCTCCTTCCCGGGAAGAAAAGCGTGACATGGTCACTCACTCTCAGAGACCAACTGCCATGTCACGTCCTGTTTTTCAACACTGGTAATTGGTTGACTTGCACATGTTGACAAGCTTTAAAAAAAACAAAAAAAAACTACTGCAGAGAAATCACTGTCAGTTTTCCTGACCAAAACACTGACACAACAGTCAAGCATTGCAAACCCCCATAGCCCACTTATCGAAGGGAGCTGGAAATAGCCCAATTGGGACCGGTCAGAAACCAGATGGTGCATGCTGGTCCTCACACCCTCTAGTCCCTGTGCTTCATTTCACCGGCCCTCGTAAATCCATTTTCAAATCCGTCCACTCAAACTGAGTTTTATATATATATTTAATCCGTCCGTGGATTGGTTTTGACTGACATCAGTTCAAAGGTCAGTGTGGAGGGACATCAGACGTCGTCTTCACACACGGAGAAGAATACGGCCTTGAAAGACCTCCTTTTAATGAGATACCCAACCAGAGACAAGCTGCATAGACTGAAAAAGACCTGGATAAGACCTGAATAAGACCTGAATAAGACCTGGAAAAGAACTGAATAAGATCTGGATAAGACCTGGAATAGACCTGGATAAGACCTGACTAAGGCCTGGATAAGACCTGACTAAGACCTGAATAAAACCTGGAAAAGAACTGAATAAGACCTGGATAAGACCTGGAATAGACCTGGAATAGACCTGGATAAGACCTGAATAAGACCTGGAAAAGACCTGAATAAGACCTGGAAAAGACCTGAATAAGACATGGATAAGACCTGGAATAGACCTGGATAAGACCTGACTAAGACCTGGATAAGACCTGACTAAGACCTGGATAAGACCTGAATAAGACCTGGATAAGACCTGAATAAGACCTGGATAAGACCTGGTTAAGACCTGAATAAGACCTGAATAAGACCTGGAATAGACCTGGAATAGACCTGAATAAGACCTGGATAAGACCTGAATAAGACCTGAATAAGACCTGGATAAGACCTGAATAAGACCTGAATAAGACCTGGATAAGACCTGGATAAGACTATTTCACAATAACATGTTACATGTAAGTTACAAATTCAATGAATGTGTTGAATTGAAAATTGACAAAGTATTAAACTATTCATCATTGTTTTATCCCAAAACCTGCTATTAATTTGACTATAACAGAGGTATAGCTATCAATCGTAGTTGATCTGAGTCCTTCTCTCATTGTCCTAATTTATTATTAGGTTCCACCTCATTAATGTAAACAATATTAGATGCGTGGGTGTAATCAGGACCAATTGTTTTTTAATAAGGATTGTTTGTGTGAGAATAATGCTGCCTTTAGTACTGAGAGTGCAGTCACATCGTGAGACGTAGCTGGCGGTCGTTCCCACAGCAACCAAATAAGTTGGTCGCCGATTCTGAAAAGATCTGTATTGTTACCTTAATAATTGAGTTAATTTCCTGGAAAATGGCTAGAGACAGGCTCAGGCCAGAGACTCAGGCCAGAGACTCAGGCCAGAGACTCAGGCCAGAGACAGACTCAGGCCAGAGACAGACAGACTCAGGCCAGAGACAGAATCAGGACAGAGAAAGACTCAGACCAGAGACAGACAGACTCAGGCCAGAGACAGACTCAGGCCAGAGACTCAGGCCAGAGACAGACAGGCCAGAGACAGACTCAGGCCAGAGACAGACTCAGGCCAGAGACAGACAGACTCAGGCCAGAGACTCAGGCCAGAGACAGAATCAGGCCAGAGACAGACTCAGGCCAGAGACAGACAGACTCAGGCCAGAGACTCAGGCCAGAGACTCAGGCCAGAGACTCAGGCCAGAGACAGACTCAGGCCAGAGACAGACTCAGGCCAGAGACAGACAGACTCAGGCCAGAGACAGAATCAGGCCAGAGACAGACTCAGGCCAGAGACAGACTCAGGCCAGAGACAGACTCAGGCCAGAGACAGACAGACTCAGGCCAGAGACAGAATCAGGCCAGAGACAGACTCAGGCCAGAGACTCAGGCCAGAGACAGACTCAGGCCAGAGACAGACTCAGGCCAGAGACAGACACAGGCCAGAGACTCAGGCCAGAGACAGAATCAGGCCAGAGACAGACTCAGGCCAGAGACAGACAGACTCAGGCCAGAGACTCAGGCCAGAGACAGACTCAGGCCAGAGACAGACTCAGGCCAGAGACTCAGGCCAGAGACAGACTCAGGCCAGAGACTCAGGCCAGAGACAGACTCAGGCCAGAGACAGACTCAGACCAGAGACAGACTCAGACCAGAGACTCAGGCCAGAGACAGACTCAGGCCAGTAACTCAGGCCAGAGACAGACTCAGACCAGAGACAGACTCAGGCCAGAGACAGACTCAGGCCAGAGACTCAGGCCAGAGACAGACTCAGTCCAGAGACAGACTCAGGCCAGAGACAGACTCAGGCCAGAGACAGACTCAGTCCAGAGACAGACTCAGGCCAGAGACAGACTCAGGCTTTGCCAGTTACAGTACAAGCGGGCAGCCTTCACTGTGCACTACCCGTAAAAGTTCTGCTCAAAAGTAATGCACTTCATAGGGAATAGAATCCCATTTGGGAGAAAGCCCTACAGCCTGACCACCACTGCACTTCATAGGGAATAGAATCCCATTTGGGAGAAAGCCCTACAGCCTGACCACCACTATACTTCATAGGGAATAGGGTTATGTTTTGGGACACAGACCCAACATCACTGTGTGTGGATACTGCTGTGGAGTTAATGTCTGGAACAAGCGTCATTAAGCAAACAGTAGTGTTCCACTCTTCCTTTGAAACGTGGCACGGTGTGACGCTGGGATGCTTCTTTAAAACGCCTGCAATTATTACAGGATCACTGACAGTCTCCAACTGTCCCAAAGAAGAATTTATAGGGCTGTCATCACAATCACAGCTGTAATGGAGAGAAAGAGTGTGAGAGAGGAGGAGAATGGGAGGAGGGAGAAGGAGAGAGAGAGAGAGAGAGAGAGAGAGAGAGAGAGAGAAACAAAAGTTTTCAGGGCCTGATATTACTAAGCTACACCCAATTAATTCAGAATTTGCTTTAATGAGTTTCATTTCACAGTCTGCTGGTCAGTCCCTCCCGTCTCTTCACTAGGTCTGCTGGTCACGATGAGAGCAGTGCTGTGATTGGATATGATGAGAGCAGTGCTGTGATTGGATATGATGAGAGCAGTGCTGTGATTGGATGTGATGAGAGCAGTGCTGTGATTGAATGTGATGAGAGCAGTGCTGTGATTGGATGTGATGAGAGGAGTGGTGTGATTGGATGTGATGAGAGCAGTGCTGTGATTGGATGTGATGAGAGCAGTGCTGTGATTGGATGTGATGAGAGCAGTGCTGTGATTGGATATGATGAGAGCAGCGCTGTGATTGGATGTAATTGGACCAGTGCTGTGATTGGATGGGATGAGAGCAGTGCTGTGATTGGATGTGATGAGAGCAGTGCTGTGATTGGATGTAATTGGAGCAGTGCTGTGATTGGATGGGATGAGAGCAGTGCTGTGATTGGATGGGATGAGAGCAGTGCTGTGATTGGATATGATGAGAGCAGTGCTGTGATTGGATGTGATGAGAGCAGTGCTGTGATTGGATGTGATGAGAGCAGTGCTGTGATTGGATGTGATGAGAGCAGTGTGATCATAACAGTCTCGTCACCTCTTCACCTCGTCACCTGGTCACCTGGTCACCTCTTCACCTCGTCACCCGGTCACCTCATCACCTCGTCACCTGGTCACCTCGTCACCTCGTCACCTCTTCACCTCGTCACCTCGTCACCTCTTCATCTCGTCACCTCGTCACCTCTTCACCTCGTCACCTCTTCACCTCGTCACCTCGTCACTTTGTCACCTCTTCACCTCTTCACCTCTTCACCTCTTCAGCTTGTTACCTCGTCACCTCGTCACCTCTTCACCTCGTCACCTCGTCACCTCGTCACCTCGTCACCTCTTCACCTCGTCACCTCGTCACCTCGTCACCTTTTCACCTCGTCACCTCTTCACCTCTTCACCTCGTCTTCCTCGTCACCTCTTCACCTCGTCACCTCGTCACCTCGTCACCTCTTCACCTCGTCACCTCGTCACCTCGTCACCTCTTCACCTCGTCACCTCTTCACCTCGTCACCTCGTCTTCCTCGTCACCTCGTCACCTCTTCACCTCGTCACCTCTTCACCTCGTCACCTCGTCACCTCTTCACCTCGTCACCTCTTCACCTCTTCACCTCGTCACCTCGTCACCTCGTCTTCCTGTGGAATCTGTTTTCTGAGGAATGTCTCTTCTAATACTAATGTGTTGTGAAGCTCAGGTGTGTGTGTGTTTGTTCATGTTGGTGTGTGTGTGTCTGTGTGTGTGTGTGTGTGTTTGTTCATGTTTGTGTGTGTGTGTGTGTCCACATAGAATTGTGTGTGTGTGTGTGTATGTGTTTGTTAATGTTCGTGTGTGTGTGTGTGTGTGTGTGTGTGTGTGTGTGTGTGTGTGTGTGTGTGTGTGTGTGTGTGTGTGTGTGTGTGTGTGTGTGTGTGTGTGTGTGTGCAGAGCAGTAGTTTCAGAATGTGTTCCCCGTTCCCTGCTGCTGTGGCTGGCTGACTGGACTCTATCTGAGAAGGCTAATGACTCGCATTGTGCTGCAGATTGAAACATCTCTCCTGCTCTCCGGATGACAAATTAAAATTCAGTCAAGCATTGATTCTGTTATTATAATGGTCCTGAGGGAAATGCACTTTTCAACAGACAGAGATTGTGTTTAATTGAGTGGCATATTGAGAGAGAATATTAATACCAGTGTGTTTCTAGTTAATGCGCTATAGCAGTCTGTTTCTCTGTGTAAGGGATTAAGACAGATTACATAGGTAGATGAGCAGGAATATGTATATTACAGTAGATTAGCAGGAATATCTAGATTACAGTAGATTAGCAGGAATATCTAGATTACAGTAGATTAGCAGGAATATGTAGATTACAGTAGATTAGCAGGACTAGGTACATTGCAGTACATTAGCAAAAATATGTAGATTACAGTATATTAGCAGGAATATGTAGATTAGAGTAGATTAGCAGGAATATGTAGATTACAGTAGATTAGCAGGACTGTGTAGATTAGAGTAGATTAGCAGGAATATGTAGAGTACAGTAGATTAGCAGGAATATGTAGATTAGAGTAGATTAGCAGGAATATGTAGATTACAGTAGATTACCAAAAATATGTAGATTAAAGCAGATTAGCAGGAATATGTAGATTACAGTAGATTAGCAGGAATATGTAGATTACAGTATATTAGCAGGAATATGTAGATTACAGTAGATTACCAAAAATATGTAGATTACAGCAGATTAGCAGGAATATGTAGATTACAGTAGATTAGCAGGAATATGTAGATTACAGTAGATTAGCAGGAATATGTAGATTACAGTAGATTTGCAGGAATGTGTAGATGTACAGCAGATTAGCAGTGATGCCAGAGACGATAGTCGCTTCTGGCCATGTCTGACACCCTATTCCCCACAGACGATAGTCTCTTCTGGCCATGTCTGGCACCCTATTCCCCACAGACGATAGTCCCTTCTGGCCATGTCTGACACCCTATTCCCCAGAGACGATAGTCTCTTCTGGCCATGTCTGGCACCCTATTCCCCACAGACGATAGTCCCTTCTGGCCATGTCTGACACCCTATTCCCCAGAGACGATAGTCTCTTCTGGCCATGTCTGACACCCTATTCCCCAGAGACGATAGTCTCTTCTGGCCATGTCTGACACCCTATTCCCCAGAGACGATAGTCCCTTCTGGCCATGTCTGACACCCTATTCCCCAGAGACGATAGTCCCTTCTGGCCATGTCTGACACCCTATTCCCCAGAGACGATAGTCCCTTCTGGCCATGTCTGACACCCTATTCCCCAGAGACGATAGTCCCTTCTGGTCACGTCTGGCACCCTATTCCCCAGAAATGGTAGTTTACTAACCTAGTAGCAGAGAATGAATTGTACATCCCAAATGTCACCCTATTCTCTATATAGAGCATCATTTAGACCAGAGCCCTATAGAACCCTATTCTCTATATAGAGCATCATTTAGACCAGAGCCCTATAGAACCCTATTCTCTATATAGAGCATCATTTAGACCAGAGCCCTATAGAACCCTATTCCCTATATAGAGCATCATTTAGACCAGAGCCCTATAGAACCCTATTCCCTATATAGAGCATCATTTAGACCAGAGCCCTATAGAACCCTATTCTCTATATAGAGCATCATTTAGACCAGAGCCCTATAGAACCCTATTCCCTATATAGAGCATCATTTAGACCAGAGCCCTATAGAACCCTATTCCCTATATAGAGCATCATTTAGACCAGAGCCCTATAGAACCCTATTCCCTATATAGAGCATCATTTAGACCAGAGCCCTATAGAACCCTATTCCCTATATAGAGCATCATTTAGACCAGAGCCCCTATAGAACCCTATTCCCTATATAGTGCACTACTTTTGACTAGAGTACATAGGGAATAAGGTGCTATTTGAGAAACAACAGAGTCATCATGAGATAACACATTGAAAAAAGAGCTGGGGAGTCATGGCAACCTCATTAAAACCTGGTGGGAACAACACACACTGATGACATCATGGCCAACCTCATTAAAACCTGGTGGGAACAACACACACTCTGATGACATCATGGCCAATCACATCAAAACCTGGTGTGGACAACACACACTCTGATGACATCATGGCCAATCTCATCAAAACCTGGTGTGGACAACACACACTCTGATGACATCATGGCCAATCTCATCAAAACCTGGTGTGGACAACACACACTCTGATGACATCATAGCCAATCTCATTAAAACCTGGTGTGAACAACACACACTCTGATGACATCATGGCCAATCTCATCAAAACCTGGTGTGCGCAACACACACTCTGATGACATCATGGCCAACCTCAACACTTAGGGAGGCAAATCTCCATGCTGTCCCTTCTGGCCACGTCTGGCACCCTATTCACCACAGGCGATAGTCCCTTCTGGGACTACATAATTTTAGCTCCACAGATAAATTATTAGACTGCGATTTATGAAACACTTGGATGTCTCACAATGTCCTTCAGCTTAAATCAAGACGAGACCAAGTTATTCATTGTTGGAGACAAAAGCATAGAGAGAGAATCTGGGCGCACATTTTAATTTACAGGTAATAAAGATAAAACACCCGATAAAATACCTAGCTGTTATTTTAGATTCCGAACTCAATTTCTAATTACATTTTAGGAATGTGACCAAAATAGTTTTTTTTACCATCTGAGGAGCAGATGGTAAAAGTGTTCTCTCTCAGGCTGATACAGAGAGACTCATCCATGCTTTTATTACAAGCAGGCTTGACTACTGTAATGCTCTCTTGTCTGGTCAACCCAGGAAAGCCATTGGTCAACTGCAGAACATGCAGAATGCTGCAGCACGGGTATTGACCAAGACCAGATTTGAGTGTACACATTACACCGGTTTTAATAAGGTCTCTGCACTGCCTGTGAGTTTTAGAATTCATTTTAAGATTTTTTTTTTTTTTAAATCAATCCAAGATTGTGCACCCCAATACATTTCAGGCAAGTTAAGTACGCAGTAGGTCCTCTGACCTTTTAACTATCCTAAAGACTAGAACGAGGAGTTATGGAGAGGCAGACTTTAGTTACTATACCCCCAGCCTTTAGTTACTATACCCCCAGACTTTAGTTACTGTGCCCCCAACCTTTAGTTACTATACCCCCAGACTTTAGTTACTATGCCCCCTGTATTTAGTTACTATGCCCCCAGCCTTTAGTTATTATACCCCCAGCCTTTAGTTACTATGCCCCCTGTATTTAGTTACTGTGTCCCCAGCCTTTAGTTACTATGTCCCCAGCCTTTAGTTACTTTGCCCCCAGCCTTTAGTTACTATGCCCCCAGCCTTTAGTTACTATGTCCCCAGCCTTTAGTTACTATGCCCCCAGCCTTTAGTTACTATGCCCCCAGCCTTTAGTTACTATGTCCCCAGACTTTAGTTACTATGTCCCCAGCCTTTAGTTACTATGTCCCCAGCCTTTAGTTACTATGTCCCCAGCCTTTAGTTACTATGCCCCCAGCCTTTAGTTACTATGTCCCCAGCCTTTAGTTACTATGCCCCCAGCCTTTAGTTACTATGTCCCCAGCCTTTAGTTACTATGCCCCCAGCCTTTAGTTACTATGTCCCCAGCCTTTAGTTACTATGCCCCCAGCCTTTAGTTACTATGTCCCCAGCCTTTAGTTACTATGCCCCCAGCCTTTAGTTACTATGTCCCCAGCCTTTAGTTACTATGCCCCCAGCCTTTAGTTACTATGTCCCCAGCCTTTAGTTACTATGCCCCCAGCCTTTAGTTACTATGTATCCATCCTCTGGAATAGCTGCCAGAGAACCTGTGGGGGGCCGAAACTGTGGAAATATGTAAAAGACGTTTGATTAAAAAACAAATATTTTTCCATTTTCATTTCAGAGAAATCGCTCTGCTGCTACTTTGCCTATGCTTGTCATCAGCAAGGGACATTTTCATAGGATAAATAGAAACATTATGGAGTTAGTTAAGAACAGGAAACATCCTAGAGGAAAACCTGGTTCAGTCTAGCTTTCCACCAGACACTGGGAGATGAATTCCTGAGTGGCCTAATTACAGTTTGACTTAAATCGTCTTAAAAAATATAAAAAAGACTTGACAATGGCTGTCGCGCAACGATCAACAACCAACAACCAACACTACAGAGCTAGAAGAAGTTGAAGTAAGTATAACGGGCAAATACTGTTCAATCCAGGTGTGCAAATCGCTTAGAGAATTACCCAGAAACACTCACAGCTGTAATCGCTCTTAGAGAATTACCCAGAAACACTCACAGCTGTAATCGCTCTTAGAGATTTACCCAGAAACACTCACAGCTGTAATCGCTCTTAGAGAATTGCCCAGAAACACTCACAGCTGTAATCGCTCTTAGAGAATTACACAGAAAAACTCACAGCTGTAATCGCTCTTAGAGAATTACCCAGAAACACTCACAGCTGTAATCGCTCTTAGAGAATTACCCAGAAACACTCACAGCTGTAATCGCTCTTAGAGAATTGCCCAGAAACACTCACAGCTGAAATCGCTCTTAGAGAATTACCCAGAAACGCTCACAGCTGTGATCGCTCTTAGAGAATTACCCAGAAACACTCACAGCTGTAATCGCTCTTAGAGAATTACCCAGAAACACTCACAGCTGTAATCGCTCTTAGAGAATTACCCAGAAACACTCACAGCTGTAATCGCTCTTAGAGAATTACCCAGAAACACTCACAGCTGTAATCGCTCTTAGAGAATTACCCAGAAACACTCACAGCTGTAATCGCTCTTAGAGAATTACCCAGAAACACTCACAGCTGTAATCGCTCTTAGAGAATTACCCAGAAACACTCACAGCTGTAATCGCTCTTAGAGAATTACCCAGAAACACTCACAGCTGTAATCGCTCTTAGAGAATTACCCAGAAACACTCACAGCTGTAATCGCTCTTAGATAATTACCCAGAAACACTCACAGCTGTGATCGCTCTTAGAGAATTACCCAGAAACACTCACAGCTGTAATCGCTCTTAGAGAATTACCCAGAAACACTCACAGCTGTAATCGCTCTTAGAGAATTACCCAGAAACACTCACAGCTGTAATCGCTCTTAGATAATTACCCAGAAACACTCACAGCTGTGATCGCTCTTAGAGAATTACCCAGAAACACTCACAGCTGTAATCGCTCTTAGAGAATTACCCAGAAACACTCACAGCTGTAATCGCTCTTAGAGAATTACCCAGAAACACTCACAGCTATAATCGCTCTTAGATAATTACCCAGAAACACTCACAGCTGTAATCGCTCTTAGATAATTACCCAGAAACACTCACAGCTGTAATCGCTCTTAGATAATTACCCAGAAACACTCACAGCTGTAATCGCTCTTAGATAATTACCCAGAAACACTCACAGCTGTAATCGCTCCTAGATAATTACCCAGAAACACTCACAGCTGTAATCGCTCTTAGATAATTACCCAGAAACACTCACAGCTGTAATCGCTCTTAGAGAATTACCCAGAAACACTCACAGCTGTAATCGCTCTTAGAGAATTACCCAGAAACACTCACAGCTGTAATCGCTCTTAGATAATTACCCAGAAACACTCACAGCTGTAATCGCTCTTAGAGAATTACCCAGAAACACTCACAGCTGTAATCGCTCTTAGAGAATTACCCAGAAACACTCACAGCTGTAATCGCTCTTAGAGAATTACCCAGAAACACTCACAGCTGTAATCGCTCTTAGATAATTACCCAGAAACACTCACAGCTGTAATCGCTCTTAGAGAATTACCCAGAAACACTCACAGCTGTAATCGCTCTTAGAGAATTACCCAGAAACACTCACAGCTGTAATCGCTCTTAGATAATTACCCAGAAACACTCACAGCTATAATCGCTCTTAGAGAATTACCCAGAAACACTCACAGCTGAAATCGCTCTTAGATAATTACCCAGAAACACTCACAGCTGTAATCGCTCTTAGAGAATTACCCAGAAACACTCACAGCTGTAATCGCTCTTAGAGAATTACCCAGAAACACTCACAGCTGTAATCGCTCTTAGAGAATTACCCAGAAACATTCACAGCTGTAATCGCTCTTAGATAATTACCCAGAAACACTCACAGCTGTAATCGCTCTTAGAGAATTACCCAGAAACACTCACAGCTGTAATCGCTCTTAGATAATTACCCAGAAACACTCACAGCTGTAATCGCTCTTAGAGAATTACCCAGAAACACTCACAGCTGTCAAAGGTGATTCTAACATGTATTCACTCAGCGGGTTGATGACTTATCAAATCAATATATTTATTCGTTTTATTTTCAATTTTTTTAGTTAAAAAAGATGATAGAATTGTTCTTCCACTTTTAAATATTACAGAGAATGTTCAGAATGTCTGAAGATACTGTTGCTAGTGGCTCCGTCTCAAATGACACCCTATCTCCCATAGGACACAGGTAACAGAAGTACATGACTGTGGAGGGAATAGAATTATATTTGGAATGCACAGAGTGAACTCTAAGAACCTCTTGGAAAGTTCTCTTTGGAATGCACAGAGTGAACTCTAAGAACCTCTTGGAAAGTTCTCTTTGGAAAGTTGCCACTTTTCATTGGCTGCCCTGTCCTGCCTTGTTGACTGCTGAGTGATAGATGTCACCCTGTGAGACAGTCTAATCCTGGACTCCATTTGGTGCTGTGTGTCACACTGATCCTGTGTGGCAGGCTGGCAGACAGACTTTTGTCTCCTATGCATGTTAGTCTCTTGCCTTCTCCGGTACAGGCTACAATGTCCTTCCTGTAACTAGTCTTTGTCTGTATTGGTAAATTTCACAATTGTCCTTCCTGTAACTGTACATAGACGACTAAAATAAAGTAAGCAGCCTTGTCCGAGCCAGGACGGCCAATAGGACAGGAGCCTGTTTCTGTAATGAGACAGCTTGATGTACCAGGACACCCCCTGGACAGGACACTAGTCTATCTCATGTTTCTGTAGTGAGACAGCTTGATGTACAGGACACCCCCTGGACAGGACACTAGTCTATCTCATGTTTCTGTAGTGAGACATCTTGATGTACAAGACACCCACTGGACAGGACACTAGTCTATCTCCTGTTTCTATAGTGAGACATCTTGATGTACCAGGACACCCCCTGGACAGGACACTAGTCTGTCTCCTGTTTCTGTAGTGAGACAGCTTGATGTACCAGGACACCCCCTAGACAGGACACTAGTCTATCTCCTGTTACTGTAGTGAGACAGCTTGATGTACCAGGACACCCCCTGGACAGGACACTAGTCTGTATCCTCTTTCTGTAGTGAGACAGCTTGATGTAGAGGACACCCCTGGACAGGACACTAGTCTATCTCCTGTTACTGTAGTGAGACAGCTTGATGTACAGGACACCCCCTGGACAGGACACTAGTCTATCTCCTGTTTCTGTAGTGAAACATCTTGATGTAGAGGACACCCCCTGGACAGGACAGCCCCTGGAAAGGACACCCCCTGGCCAGGACACTAGTCTATCTCCTGTTTCCGTAGTGAGACATATTGATGTAGAGGACACTCCCTGGAAAGGACACTAGTCTATCTCCTGTTTCCATAGTGAGACATCTTGATGTAGAGGACACCCCCTGGACAGGACACCCCCTGGAAAGGACACCCCCTGGCCTGGACACTAGTCTATCTCCTGTTTCCGTAGTGAGACATATTGATGTACAGGACACCCTCTGGACAGGACACTAGTCTATCTCCTGTCTCTGTACTGAGACATCTTGATGTACAGGACACCCCCTGGACAGGACACCCCCAGGACAGGACACCCCCCCGGACAGGACACCTCCTGGACAGGACACCCCCCCGGACAGGACACCTAGTACAGGACACCCCCTGGGATGCTTACTCCTTTCTGATCCCTGAGAGTCGTCCAATCAGCACTTCTTCAAAACCTGTTAATGCTGACAATAACCAACACGTCAGGTACAACACCTCTTCTCATTATCTTTCATGCCAGGTTACTGGCCAGCTGCTGTACTGTAGTGATCATCCAGACTGTACGTTTTCTCCACCTTTTTGGTACAAGCTTAGTCCAACTGGCTCTAAGGACCGGTACTAGCAAACACTGGAGAAGCGACTGGAGGGTTTGTCTATTACACAGCAGACCCAGATCAAACTGTTCTGTCTATTACACAGCAGACCCAGATCAAACTGTTCTGTCTATTACACAGCAGACCCAGATCAAACTGTTCTGTCTATTACACAACAGACCCAGATGAGACTGTTCTGTCTATTACACAACAGACCCAGATGAGACTGTTCTGTCTATTACACAGCAGACCCAGATCAAACTGTTCTGTCTATTACACAGCAGACCCAGATCAAACTGTTCTGTCTATTACACAACAGACCCAGATGAGACTGTTCTGTCTATTACACAACAGACCCAGATGAGACTGTTCTGTCTATTACACAACAGACCCAGATCAAACTGTTCTGTCTATTACACAGCAGACCCAGATGAGACTGTTCTGTCTATTACACAGCAGACCCAGATCAAACTGTTCTGTCTATTACACAGCAGACCCAGATCAAACTGTTCTGTCTATTACACAGCAGACCCAGATCAAACTGTTCTGTCTATTACACAGCAGACCCAGATCAAACTGTTCTGTCTATTACACAGCAGACCCAGATCAGACTGTTGTGTCTATTACACAGCAGACCCAGATCAAACTGTTCTGTCTATTACACAGCAGACCCAGATGAGACTGTTCTGTCTATTACACAACAGACCCAGATCAAACTGTTCTGTCTATTACACAACAGACCCAGATCAAACTGTTCTGTCTATTACACAACAGACCCAGATCAAACTGTTCTGTCTATTACACAGCAGACCCAGATCAAACTGTTCTGTCTATTACACAGCAGACCCAGATCAAACTGTTTTGTCTATTACACAGCAGACCCAGATCAAACTGTTCTGTCTATTACACAGCAGACCCAGATCAGACTGGATGGTTTGTCTATTACACAACAGACCCAGATCAAACTGTTCTGTCTATTACACAGCAGACCCAGATCAAACTGTCCTGTCTATTACACAGCAGACCCAGATCAAACTGTTTTGTCTATTACACAGCAGACCCAGATCAAACTGTTCTGTCTATTACACAGCAGACCCAGATCAAACTGTTCTGTCCATTACACCACCTGTCAGAGCAGGTCACAGATTACTGCACCTGTACATAGCACATCCATAATTTAGCCCAAACAACTACCTCTTCCCCTACTGTATTTATTTATTCATTTATTTTGCTCCTTTGCACCCCATTATTTTTATCTCTACTTTGCATACTTTGCATCTACTTTGCATTCTTCCACTGCAAATCTACCATTCCAGTGTTTTACCTGCTATATTGTATTTACTTTGCCACCATGGCCTTTTTTTGCCTTTACCTCCCTTATCTCACCTCATTTGCTCACATCGTATATAGACTTGTTTCTACTGTATTATTGACTGTATGTTTGTTTTACTCCATGTGTAACTCTGTGTCGTTGTATGTGTCGAACTGCTTTGCTTTATCTTGGTCAGGGTCACAATTATAAATGAGAACTTGTTCTCAACTTGCCTACCTGGTTAAATAAAGTTGAAATAAAATAAATACAAATAAATAAACACAGCAGACTCATATCAAAATGGTCGGCTGCCCGTTACACAGCAGACTAACAGCAAATTGCCTCCAACAATCTCCTTCTTGCTTTAAATTCTCCCAATTCCTCCACTCTTCTGCCCTGTCCCGAATCCCGGTCCATCACGGCTGTTTGAGTAGCTTCTAGAACCTCTGAAAAACATGACGTACCAAATGACACCCTATTCCGTTTAGGGTTCACTACTTTAGACCAGACTGTAAAACGTACTGCGCTATATAGGGAATAGGGTGTCATTTGGGATGCACACAATGTTGAATAACTAGGGAACTTTCTGCATGTCCTGTCTTAAATATTTATGGGCCAGTTAGTTTAAAAGGCCAGGAAGGCTTCCCTCTACAGAGTCTCAGAGGAAGAGGAGAGGTGAATCTGGTCTCCTGTGGGAAGGGGGAGGATCTCCCTCCCTCTATCTCTCTCTCTCTCTCTCTCAGACTAAGAGGAGAGGTGAATCTGGTCTCCTGTGGGAAGAGGGGAGCTCTCTCTCTCCCTCTCGCTCTCCCTCTATCTCTCTCTCTCTCTCTCTCTCTCTTGGAGGAAGAGAACTCCTTGAGAACGTGTATCTGTTCTCAAGGAGAAAGACACACACACACACACACACACACACACACACACACACACACACACACACACACACACACACACACACACACACACACACACACACACACACACACAATGTTTCCATCTCACTCCCTCCTCTCTCACATCCTCCTCCTCCTCCTCTTCCTCTTCCTCCTCCTCCTCTTCCTCCTCCTCCTCCTCCTCGTCCTCCTCTTCCTCACTCCCTCCTCTCTCACATCTTCCTCCTCGTCCTCTTCCTCTTCCTCACTCCCTCCTCTCTCACATCTTCCTCCTCCTCCTCTTCCTCCTCCTCACTCCCTCCTCTCTCACATCTTCCTCCTCCTCCTCTTCCTCGTCCCCACCATGCCTTTGTCTTCCCCCTCTTTATCCCTCTCTGTTCCTTCTCCCCCCCCCCCTCCATCTGCTACAACAACACCCCAGCCTCGTCTCTCCTCAGGCAGAGTTAAGCAGAGTTAGTGCTTGTTAACATGAGAAACTTTCCAAAGGTGTGTTTGTTTGTTGTGAGTTTGTCTGCACTTAAGGCACAGATAACTCCCAGCAGAGACAGACACTCAGAGCCTAAGCTGTGTTTACCTAGGGATTTGTGTCAGATTTACATTGGGCCAAGCAAACACACGTACACAAGCTGAAGAACGCGGACACACCAAAATGAACACACACACACACACACACACACACACACGCTGAAGAACGCGGACACACCAGAATGAACACACACACACACGCTGAAGAACGTGGACACACTAGAACGAACAGACACGAACACACAAACTGAAGAACAAGGACACGCCAGAACGAACACACACACACACACACACACACACTGAAGAACATGGACTAACAAGAACGAACACACACACAGTAAATAACATCTCCATGGTGATTTAGTTTCATCACTCCTATTATAGTTAATAACATCTCCATGGTGATTTAGTTTCATCACTCCTATTATAGTTAACATCTCCATGGTGATTTAATGTCATCACTCCTATTATAGTTAATAACATCTCCATGGTGATTTAGTTTCATCACTCCTATTATAGTTAATAACATCTCCATGGTGATTTAGTTTCATCACTCCTATTATAGTTAATAACATCTCCATGGTGATTTAGTGTCATCACTCCTATTATAGTTAATAACATCTCCATGGTGATTTAGTTTCATCACTCCTATTATAGTTAATAACATCTCCATGGTGATTTAGTTTCATCACTCCTATTATAGTTAATAACATCTCCATGGTGATTTAGTGTCATCACTCCTATTATAGTTAATAACATCTCCATGGTGATTTAGTGTCATCACTCCTATTATAGTTAATAACATCTCCATGGTGATTTAGTGTCATCACTTCTATTATAGTTAATAACATCTCCATGGTGATTTAGTTTCATCACTCCTATTATAGTTAATAACATCTCCATGGTGATTTAGTTTCATCACTCCTATTATAGTTAATAACATCTCCATGGTGATGTAATGTCATCACTCCTATTATAGTTAATAACATCTCCATGGTGATTTAGTTTCATCACTCCTATTATAGTTAATAACATCTCCATGGTGATTTAGTTTCATCACTCCTATTATAGTTAATAACATCTCCATGGTGATTTAGTGTCACCACTCCTATTATAGTTAATAACATCTCCATGGTGATTTAGTTTCGTCACTCCTATTATAGTTAATAACATCTCCATGGTGATTTAGTGTCATCACTCCTATTATAGTTAATAACATCTCCATGGTGATTTAGTTTCATCACTCCTATTCTAGTTAATAACATCTCCATGGTGATTTAGTTTCATCACTCCTATTATAGTTAATAACATCTCCATGGTGATTTAGTTTCATCACTCCTATTATAGTTAATAACATCTCCATGGTGATTTAGTTTCATCACTCCTATTATAGTTAATAACATCTCCATGGTGATTTAGTGTCATCACTCCTATTATAGTTAATAACATCTCCATGGTGATTTAGTTTCATCACTCCTATTATAGTTAATAACATCTCCATGGTAATTAGGTTTTAAAAGTTATTATGTGACGTAGTCATCTCAGATGAGGTTGTTTCTAATTAAGTGATAATGCCCCAATAAGCTGGTGTTTGTTCGACATATTGGTTTTGTTAGGCCCAAGACCAAACCTTTGTTTCGGTTCATTTATTCATTCTATTTTGTCCTTCCAAAGCATCTTGTCTTGACCCAAATCTAGGATTGATAGAGTCGTTCAGTCTTTTTGTTCTGTATCTATGGACGCGACCCAGTCGTTCAGTCTTGTTGTTCTGTATCTATGGTGACCCAGTCGTTCAGTCTTTATGTTCTGTATCTATGGACCCGACCCAGTTGTTCATTCTTGTTGTTCTGTATCTATGGTGACCCAGTCGTTCAGTCTTTTTGTTCTGTATCTATGGACTCGACCCAGTCGTTCAGTCTTTTTGTTCTGTATCTATGAACTCGACCCAGTCGTTCAGTCTTTTTGTTCTGTATCTATGGACTCGACCCAGTCGTTCAGTCTTTTTGTTCTGTATCTCTGGACTCGACCCAGTCGTTCAGTCTTTTTGTTCTGTATCTATGGACCCGACCCAGTCGTTCAGTCTTGTTGTTCTGTATCTATGGACTCGACCCAGTCGTTCAGTCTTTTTGTTCTGTATCTATGGATGAGACCCAGTCGTTCAGTCTTGTTGTTCTGTATCTATGGACTCGACCCAGTCGTTCAGTCTTTTTGTTCTGTATCTATGGATGAGACCCAGTCGTTCAGTCTTGTTGTTCTGTATCTATGGACTCGACCCAGTCGTTCAGTCTTTATGTTCTGTATCTATGGACCCGACCCAGTCGTTCAGTCTTGTTGTTCTGTATCTATGGACTCGACCCAGTCGTTCAGTCTTTATGTTCTGTATCTATGGACTCGACCCAGTCGTTCAGTCTTTTTGTTCTGTATCTATGGACTCGACCCAGTCGTTCAGTCTTGTTGTTCTGTATCTATGGACTCGACCCAGTCGTTCAGTCTTTTTGTTCTGTATCTATGGACTCGACCCAGTCGTTCAGTCTTGTTGTTCTGTATCTATGGTGACCCAGTCGTTCAGTCTTTTTGTTCTGTATCTATGGACTCGACCCAGTCGTTGGTTCTAAATGTTCCATTGCCATACTGGCTGGCAACGTTCTTATCCCTTGTTTGCTAGCTAAGCCAACTACGGCTAAAACGTCAGAATATCAGCCAAGTAGCTGCATTTGTTTAAGCTGTTTTCTAAAATTGTTTTCTAGTGACATTTATTTGGATCCATAACAATGAGCTAATGAGGTGTGATTTCACCTGGCAGAGAAAATGAACTCTCTCTTCAGGACACTGTTGTTCAGAGGAGCAGGCCAACAACACAGCTAACACAATCACTTCAAACTGAAGCTGGACACTGTTGTTCAGAGGAGCAAGCCAACAACACAGCTAACACAATCACTTCAAACTGAAGCCAACAACACAGCTAACACAATCACTTCCAACTGAAGCAGGACACTGTTGTTCAGAGGAGCTAGCCAACAACACAGCTAACACAATCACTTCAAACTGAAGCTGGACACTGTTGTTCAGAGGAGCTAGCCAACAACACAGCTAACACAATCACTTCAAACTGAAGCAGGACACTGTTGTTCAGAGGAGCAGGCCAACAACACAGCTAACACAATCACTTCAAACTGAAGCTGGACACTGTTGTTCAGAGGAGCTAGCCAACAACACAGCTAACACAATCACTTCACACTGAAGCAGGACACTGTTGTTCAGAGGAGCTAGCCAACAACACAGCTAACACAATCACTTCACACTGAAGCAGGACACTGTTGTTCAGAGGAGCAAGCCAACAACACAGCTAACACAATCACTTCACACTGAAGCAGGACACTGTTGTTCAGAGGAGCAAGCCAACAACACAGCTAACACAATCACTTCACACTGAAGCAGGACACTGTTGTTCAGAGGAGCTAGCCAACAACACAGCTAACACAATCACTTCAAACTGAAGCAGGATACTGTTGTTCAGAGGAGCTAGCCAATAACACAGCTGACACAATCACTTCAAACTGAACTTCGTTTCATTTGACCTGTCTTCTGTCGATATAAATGTTTTTTTATATCCATAAAAATTGTTGCTGATTCATGATTTTGATTGGCTGAGAAAAGCTGCATGTCTGTATCTCTCTCGTCCCGCCTCCAGACTCCAGACATGCTCATTACTACGGGACAGCTGGAGATTGAATATTGAAACAATGTTGCAAATGTCAGAGAGACAGACAGGAAGGTTTATATAAATCTCCGCTGTTGAAAACGAAATGTTTGTCTAAAAGACATGTGAGATAATGTCTAGATGCTTTTTTATAGTGGAAATCAAGTTTATAAATTGCCCGGCTGGGCTGATGAGACAGTGGATTGAGCAGTCAGATGGAACGGAGTAAACTGGCATTTCAACGTCATAGATTTAGCCGGGAGTAACTTGTAGAACAGACATCAGGTGGCATGCACTTTTAACCAATCAGCATTCAGGATTAGACCCACCCGTTGTAAAAAAAAGTGTAACGTCATTGGTCAGAGAGGAAATAGAACGAGTAGTAGTCAATCCCAGACGAACGATATCTCTGCCTCAGAACTAGTGAAGTCACGTCATTACCTGGAGCTGAGAGGAGAGATCAAAGTTCCCTGAAGAACAGAGAAAGAAAAGAGGGTGTTTGTTTTGATGTGTTCAATGCCACTGCCCTCGCTTGTCCTTTATTGGTTAATCAATTAACCCCCGGAGGGGCCAATCAGGCACCAAGGAGTCATTGCCAACAGCCCCTGATCCTCCTCGACCTTCATCCCTGCTGCTGGACTCTGCCCTGAGAGGGGAAACAGAGAGATCCATGTTTTTATGTTTTTAATAGGTCTCTATGGAGCCTGTTTTTCTAGTCCTCTTCTACACACACACACACACACACACCAACAGTCCTCACACACACACACACTAGGTTCAGGTCGTAGAGCTAGTGTTGAGTAGACTTGAAAACCGTTTGCATTCTGTCACTAACGTTTCACACGTTGATGATCAATACAGTGATTAACTGATTAAGTTGGAGAAATGGATTAAAAAGGAAACATCTACGTTTTGTTCCCTCAGGTGAGACTAACTGCCAAGAGATGGAGAGACGTTTCTCTGCCCGTCTAAAACAAGAGACAGAGATGGAGAGACGGAGAGATGTTTCACTGCCCGTCTAAAACAAGAGATCTCAGAGACGGAGAGACGTTTCTCTGCCCGTCTAAAATGAGAGACGGAGAGACGGAAAGATGGAGAGACAGTGTTCAGGTTTAGATAGAACAGACACCTGAGACCTGGTTATAACTACAGAGAGACAGAGAGACCTAGAGACGGAGAGACGAAGAGAGACAGAGAGACGGAGAGAGACAGAACAAACACCTAAGACCTGGTTATAACTACAGAGAGACAGAGAGACCTAGAGACGGAGAGACGAAGAGAGACAGAGAGACAGAGAGACAGAGAGACAGAGAGACAGAGAGACAGAGAGACAGAGAGACGAAGAGAGACAGAGAGACAGAGAGACCTAGAGACAGAGAGACGAAGAGAGACAGAGAGAGACAGAGAGACAGAGAGACAGAGAGACAGAGAGACGAAGAGAGACAGAGAGACAGAGAGACCTAGAGACAGAGAGACGAAGAGAGACAGAGAGAGACAGAGAGACAGAGAGACAGAGAGACAGAGAGACGAAGAGAGACAGAGAGACCTAGAGACAGAGAGACGAAGAGAGACAGAGAGAGACAGAGAGACAGAGAGACAGAGAGACAGAGAGACAGAGAGACAGAGAGACAGAGAGACGGAGAGACAGAACAAACACCTAAGACCTGGTTATAACTACAGAGAGACAGAGAGACAGAGAGACAGAACAAACACCTAAGACCTGGTTATAACTACAGAGAGACAGAGAGACAGAGAGACAGAACAAACACCTAAGACCTGGTTATAACTACAGAGAGACAGAGAGACGGAGAGAGACAGAGAGACAGAGAGACAGAACAAACACCTAAGACCTGGTTATAACTACAGAGAGACAGAGAGACAGAGAGACAGAACAAACACCTAAGACCTGGTTATAACTACAGAGAGACAGAGAGACAGAGAGACAGAACAAACACCTAAGACCTGGTTATAACTACAGAGAGACAGAGAGACGGAGAGAGACAGAGAGACAGAGAGACAGAACAAACACCTAAGACCTGGTTATAACTACAGAGAGACAGAGAGACAGAGAGACAGAACAAACACCTAAGACCTGGTTATAACTACAGAGAGACAGAGAGACAGAGAGAGACAGAGACGGAGAGACAGAGAGACAGAGAGACGAAGAGAGACAGAGAGACAGAGAGACAGAACAAACACCTAAGACCTGGTTATAACTACAGAGAGACAGAGAGACAGAGAGACAGAACAAACACCTAAGACCTGGTTATAACTACAGAGAGACAGAGAGACAGAGAGAGACAGAGACGGAGAGACAGAGAGACAGAGAGACGAAGAGAGACAGAGAGACAGAGAGACAGAACAAACACCTAAGACCTGGTTATAACTACAGAGAGACAGAGAGACAGAGAGAGACAGAGACGGAGAGACAGAGAGACAGAGAGACGAAGAGAGACAGAGAGACAGAGAGACAGAACAAACACCTAAGACCTGGTTATAACTACAGAGAGACAGAGAGACAGAGAGAGACAGAGACGGAGAGACAGAGAGACAGAGAGACGAAGAGAGACAGAGAGACAGAGAGACAGAACAAACACCTAAGACCTGGTTATAACTACAGAGAGACAGAGAGACAGAGAGACAGAACAAACACCTAAGACCTGGTTATAACTACAGAGAGACAGAGAGACGGAGAGACAGAACAAACACCTAAGACCTGGTTATAACTACAGAGAGACAGAGAGACAGAGAGACAGAACAAACACCTAAGACCTGGTTATAACTACAGAGAGACAGAGAGACGGAGAGACAGAACAAACACCTAAGACCTGGTTATAACTACAGAGAGACAGAGAGACGGAGAGAGACAGAGAGACAGAGAGACAGAACAAACACCTAAGACCTGGTTATAACTACAGAGAGACAGAGAGACAGAGAGACAGAACAAACACCTAAGACCTGGTTATAACTACAGAGAGACAGAGAGACAGAGAGACAGAACAAACACCTAAGACCTGGTTATAACTACAGAGAGACAGAGAGACAGAGAGACAGAACAAACACCTAAGACCTGGTTATAACTACAGAGAGACAGAGAGACAGAGAGACAGAACAAACACCTAAGACCTGGTTATAACTACAGAGAGACAGAGAGACAGAGAGACAGAACAAACACCTAAGACCTGGTTATAACTACAGAGAGACAGAGAGACAGAGAGACAGAACAAACACCTAAGACCTGGTTATAACTACAGAGAGACAGAGAGACAGAGAGACAGAACAAACACCTAAGACCTGGTTATAACTACAGAGAGACAGAGAGACAGAGAGACAGAACAAACACCTAAGACCTGGTTATAACTACAGAGAGACAGAGAGACAGAGAGAGACAGAGAGACAGAGAGACAGAACAAACACCTAAGACCTGGTTATAACTACAGAGAGACAGAGAGACAGAGAGAGACAGAGAGACAGAGAGACAGAACAAACACCTAAGACCTGGTTATAACTACAGAGAGACAGAGAGACAGAGAGAGACAGAGAGACAGAGAGACAGAACAAACACCTAAGACCTGGTTATAATTACATTAATCTGCAACATCACAACTGTAAACAGGCTGGCTGTTTGTGTGTGTTTATGTGGTGTGTGTGTGTGTTTATGTCGTGTGTGTGTGTGTGTTTATGTCGTGTGTGTGTGTGTGTTAATGTGGTGTGCGTGTGTGTGTATGTGGTGTGTGTGTGTGTTTATGCGGTGTGTGTGTGTTTATGCAGTGTGTGTGTGTAAGCGGTGTGTGTGTGTTTATGTGCTGTGTGTGTGTGTTAATGTGGTGTGTGTGTGTTTATGTGGTGTGTGTGTGTGTGTATGTGTGTGTGTGTGTTTATGCGGTGTGTGTGTGTGTATGCTGGGTGTGTGTGTGTTTATGCGGTGTGTGTGTGTGTTTATGCGGGATGTGTATTTAGGGCAATCACGGTAATCATGGTCCGGACTGGGACCGAGGGGGGGAGGGGGGGGGTGATGGAGCTGGGTAGACGAGGGAGGAGGACTGACTCTCTGTGTGAGACGACCATTTATCTTAATCTCCAATGACCTACATCTTCTCCTGCAGACTCTTCCTCTTTAACCAGAATGTCCCGCTGCCGTCCACCGTCCTCCGTTCGCCATCCTCTCCCTTAACCGGAATTGATGACAGTGACCTTTTAATCGTCAGCCATATTCAGTCATTCAGCACAACAGCGTTTCGGCATATCCCCCCAAAAAACCCATCCCCGGTTCCCCCAAAATACCCATCCCCGGTCCCCCCAAAAAAACATCCCCGGTCCCCCCCCAAAAAAACTAATAAATTACAGCGATGGGAAATGAAACAAGATGACCCCGTCGTACAAAGAAAGTTTAATAATCAATCAAGAACATTTGAGGAGTTGACACGCAGAGCAGCGATGGTGTAGAAATCTCCTCGGCTTGTAGAGCCTGGAGGGTTTAACAGGAAAATGAGCAGAGCTGTTGCACACACACTCACACACATATACACACACACACACACACACACACACACACACACACACACACACACACACACACACACACACACACACACACACACACACACACACACACACACACACACACACACACACACACACACACACACACACACACACACACACACAGTCTTTTACAGCTAAACTTGTGAGACACAATTCATTCCCTTTCAAAATCCTATTTTCCTTAACCCCTAACCCCAAAGCTGACCCTAACCTTAACCCACAATCTTACTTTTACCAACTTACCATCTCAGGATGCCTGTTTGGCCCTGTCCAGGGGTATCGTCGAACGGGGCCACAGTGTCTCCTGACCCCTCCTGTCTCAGCCTCCAGTATTTATGCAGTAGTTTATGTGTCGGGGGGCTAGGGTCAGTTTGTTATATCTGGAGTACTTCTGTCTTATCCGGGTGTCCTGTGTGAATTTAAGTATGCTCTCTCTAATTCTCTCTTTCTTTCTGTCTCTCTTTCTCTTTCTTTCTTTCTTTCTTTCTTTCTTTCTCTCTCTCTTTCTCTCTTTCTTTCTCTCTCTCTCTCTCTCTCTCTCTCTCTCTCTCTCTCTCTCTCTCGCTCTCTCTCTCTCAATTCAATTCAATTCAATTCAAGGGCTTTATTGGCATGGGAAACATGTGTTAACATTGCCAAAGCAAGTGAGGTAGATAATATATAAAGTGATATAAACAATACAAATTAACAGTAAACATTACTCATACAGAAGTTTCAAAACAATAAAGACATTGCAAATGTCAAATTATATATATAGATACAGTGTTGTAACAATGTACAAATGGTTAAAGTACACAAGGGAAAATAAATAAGCATAAATATGGGTTGTATTTACAATGGTGTTTGATCTTCACTGGTTGCCCTTTTCTTGTGGCAACAGGTCACAGATCTCTCTCTCTCTCGGAGGACCTGAGCCCTATGACCATGCCTCAGGACTACCTGGCCTGATGACTCCTTGCTGTCCCCAGTCCACCTGGCCGTGCTGCTGCTCCAGTTTCAACTGTTCTGCCTGCTGCTATGGAATCCTGACCTGTTCACCGGACGTGCTACCTGTCCCAGACCTGCTGTTTTCAACTCTCTAGAGACAGCAGGAGTGGTAGAGATACTCTGAATGACCGGCTATGAAAAGCCAACTGACATTTACTCCTGAGGTGCGGACTTGCTGCACCCTCGACAACCACTGTGATTATTATTATTTGACCCTGCTGGGCATCTATGAACATTTGAACATCTTGGCCATGTTCTGTTATAATCTCCACCCAGCACAGCCAGAAGAGGACTGGCCACCCCTCATAGCCTGGTTCCTCTCTACCCGGCACAGTCAGAAGAGGACTGGCCACCCCTCATAGCCTGGTTCCTTGCTACCTGGTACAGCCAGAAGAGGACTGGCCACCCCTCATAGCCTGGTTCCTCTCTACCCGGTACAGCCAGAAGAGGACTGGCCACCCCTCATAGCCTGGTTCCTTGCTACCTGGTACAGCCAGAAGAGGACTGGCCACCCCTCATAGCCTGGTTCCTCTCTACCCGAAGAGGACTTGCCACCCCTCATAGCCTGGTTCCTCTCTACCCGAAGAGGACTGGCCACCCCTCATAGCCTGGTTCCTCTCCACCCAGTACAGCCAGAAGAGGACTGGCCACCCCTCAGAGCCTGGTTCCTCTCTAGGTTTCTTCCTAGGTTTTGGCCTTTCTAGGGAGTTTTTCCTAGCCACCGTGCTTCTACACCTGCATTACTTGCTGTTTGGGGATTTAGGCTGGGTTTCTGTAGAACACTTTGAGATATCAGCTGATGATCAGCTGACCCTAACCCTAACCTTAAACCTAACCCTAGCTCCTAAACCTAGCTCCTAACCCTAGCTCCTAAACATATCTCCTAACCCTAGCTCCTAACCCTAGCTCCTAACCCCAGCTCATAACCCTAGCTCCTAACCCTAGGTCCTAACCCTAACCCTATGACCCTAGGTCCTAACCCTAACCCTATAACCCTAGCTCCTAACTCTAGCTCCTAACCCTAGCTCCTAACCCTAGCTCCTAACCCCAGCTCCTAACCCTAGCTCCTAACCCTAGGTCCTAACCCTAGCTCCTAATCCTAGCTCCTAACCCTAGCTCCTAACCCTAGCTCCTAACCCTAGCTCCTAAACCTAGCTCCTAACCCCAGCTCATAACCCTAGCTCCTAACCCTAGGTCCTAACCCTAACCCTATGACCCGAGGTCCTAACCCTAACCCTATAACCCTAGCTCCTAACCATAGCTCCTAACCCTAGCTCCTAACCCTAGCTCCCAACCCTTTATCCCAACCCAAGCTCCTAACCCTAGCTCCTAACCCCAGCTCCTAACCCTAGCTCCTAACCCCAGCTCATAACCCTAGCTCCTAACCCCAACTCCTAACCCTAGCTCCTAACCTCAGCTCCTAACCCTAGCTCCTAACCCTAGGTCCTAACCCTAACCCTTTGACCCTAGGTCCTAACCCTAACCCTATAACCCTTGCTCCTAACCCTAGCTCCTAACCCTAGCTCCTAATCCTAGCTCCTAACCCTAGCTCCTAACCCTAGGTCCTAACCCTAACCCTATGACCCTAGGTCCTAACCCTAACCCTATATCCCTAGCTCCTAACCCTAGCTCCTAACCCTAGCTCCTAACCCTAGCTCCTAACCCTAGCTCCCAACCCTAGCTCCCAACCCTAGCTCCTAACCCCAGCTCCTAACCCTAGCTCCTAACCCCAGCTCATAACCCTAGCTCCTAACCCCAGCTCCTAACCCTAGCTCCTAACCCCAGCTCCTAACCCTAGCTCCTAACCCTAGGTCCTAACCCTAACCCTATGACCCTAGGTCCTAACCCTAACCCTATAACCCTAGCTCCTAACCCTAGCTCCTAATCCTAGCTCCTAACCCTAGCTCCTAACCCTAGGTCCTAACCCTAACCCTATGACCCTAGGTCCTAACCCTAACCCTATAACCCTAGCTCCTAACTCTAGCTCCTAACCCTAGCTCCTAACCCTAGTTCCTAACCCTAACCCTATGACCCTAGGTCCTAACCCTAACCCTAGCTCCTAACCCTAGCTCCTAACCCTTACACTAATTCTGACCTTAACCCTAAACCCCCTAGAAAAATTATTTGACCTTGTGGGGTCAAACAAAATGTCCCCATCTGGTCAACTTTTAGTTTGTTTACTATTGTTGTGGGGACTTCTGGTCCTCACAAGAACACTCGTCACACACACACACACACAATAGGAGTAGGAATAGGAGGTCTGTGGAATAGGAGGTCTGTGGAATAGGAGGTCTATGGAATATGGAATAGGAGGTCTGTGTAATATGGAATAGGAGGTCTGTGTAATATGGAATAGGAGGTCTGTGTAATATGGAATAGGATGTCTGTGTAATATGGAATAGGAGGTCTATGGAATATGGAATAGGAGGTCTGTGTAATATGGAATAGGAGGTCTGTGTAATATGGAATAGGAGGTCTGTGTAATATGGAATAGGTGGTCTATATGAGATATGAGACACCAACACACAGAGGGGAAACACCAACACACAGAGGAGAGACACCAACACACAGAGAGGAGAAACACCAACACACAGAGGAGAGACACCAACACAGAGAGGAGAGACACCAACACAGAGGAGAGACACCAACACACAGAGTTAGAGACACCAATACACAGAGGAGAGACACCAACACAGAGGAGAGACACCAACACAGTGGAGAGACACCAACACACAGAGGAGAGACACCAACACAGAGGAGAGACACCAACACACAGAGGAGAGACACCAACACACAGAGGAGAGACACCAACACAGAGGAGAGACACCAACACACAGAGGAGAGACACCAACACAGAGGAGAGACACCAACACAGTGGAGAGACACCAACACGCAGAGGAGAGACACCAACACAGAGGAGAGACACCAACACACAGAGGAGAGACACCAATACACAGAGGAGAGACACCAACACACAGAGGAGAGACACCAACACAGATTAGAGACAACAACACAGAGGAGAGACACCAACACAGAGAGGAGAGACACCAACACAGAGGAGAGACACCAACACAGAGAGGAGAGACACCAACACAGAGAGGAGAGACACCAACACAGAGGAGAGACACCAACACACAGAGGAGATAAGGGATAAATGGTTAAAGGGTAAGGTAGACAGATTCAGCTCTGAGAAAAAGCCTGTCACTCCAGGACATGCGGTATCACATGTCCCTGCCCTGGTGTCATTGACTGAATAGCCAACCAGATGAAGGCATCAACACCCTGGAGTGAATCAATTACTACACATCCTCTGACAATCCAAGTCTGCTGCAGCTACCGAGGAATTACATCTGGATTGTCATGTGTTCTACAACAGCAGTCTCTGATTACAACGGGGAACAGATTTGAATGGCAGGCTTCTCCTGCATTATGGACGTTCCTGTAAATGAACGAGGAGATTCTCTTTCAGAGACCTGGAAACATTTTAAGCGTGTGTTTGTCAGAGACGGGGGTTTAGACGGATTTCCAAACGTGTTCCAGCAGTGTGAACGTGACACAGAGACTCTGGAAGCCTCACGGAGAACGTCACATCTCCAGCCAAACTCACAGAATGAGGAGCCCAAAAAACCCTTCTGCCATATCATCCGAGGAAGATTGAGTGAGGAGGGAGAGAGAAGGAGTGGAGAGAGAGAGATAGAGAGAGAGAGAGAGAGAGAGAGAGAGAGAGAGAGAGAGAGACAGAGAGACAGAGAGACAGAGAGAGACAGAGAGAGACTGAGAGAGACTGAGAGAGAGAGAGAGAGAGAGACAGAGAGAGACAGAGAGAGACTGAGAGAGAGAGAGAGAGAGACACAGAGAGAGACACAGAGAGAGAGAGAGAGAGAGACACAGAGAGAGAGAGAGAGAGGGAGAGAGAGGGAGAGGGATAGAGAAAGAGGGATAGAGAGAGAGGTGTTCCTGTGTCAGTCCCACTGGGTTGGTCTGGCTGGTGGCAGCACAGATGGAGCTAATCGCCATGGGGATGGAGAGCCTTACAGCCAAGGGACTAGAGAGGGAGTGGTGTGGTATTGTCAGTGGGTGGAGACGCCAAATCACTGCCTCTCTCTCTCTCTGTCTCACTATCTCTGTCTCTCTCTCTCTCTCTCTCTCTCTCTCTCTCTCTCTCTCTGTCTCTGTCTCCCTGTCTCTGTCTCTGTCTCTGTCTCTGTCTCTGTCTCTGTCTCTGTCTCTCTCTCTCTCTCTCTCTATGTCTCTCTGTCTCTTTGTCAAAAGAGGAGGAGAGGCAGGAGACGCAGGGAACTGGGGAACAAGGTGGAGGAGACTGGGGGTAGGAAAGGCTGGTAACAGTGGAACAAGGTGGAGGAGGCTGGGGGTAGGAGAGGCAGGGAACTGGGGAACAAGGTGGAGGAGGCTGGGGGTATGAGAGGCAGGGAACGGGGGAACAAGGTGGAGGAGGCTGGGGGGAAGAGAGGCTGGTAACAGTGGAACAAATTGTAGGAGGCTGGGGGTAGGAGAGGCAGGGAACTGGGGAACAAGGTGGAGGAGGCTGGGGGTATGAGAGGCAGGGAACTGGGGAACAAGGTGGAGGAGGCTGGGGAGGTATGAGAGGCAGGGAACTGGGGAAAAGGTGGAGGAGGCTGGGGAGGTATGAGAGGCAAGGAACTGGGGAACAAGGTGGAGGAGGCTGGGGAGGTATGAGAGGCAGGGAACTGGGGAAAAGGTGGAGGAGGCTGGGGAGGTATGAGAGGCAGGGAACTGGGGAAAAGGTGGAGGAGGCTGGGGAGGTATGAGAGGCAGGGAACTGGGTTAAAAGGTGGAGGAGGCTGGGGGTAGGAGAGGCTGGTAACAGTGGAACAAGTTGTAGGAGGCTGGGGGGAGGAGAGGCAGGGAACTGGGGAACAAGGTGGAGGAGGCTGGGGGTATGAGAGGCAGGGAACGGGGGAACAAGGTGGAGGAGGCTGGGGGGAGGAGAGGCTAGGAACAGTGGAACAAGTTGTAGGAGGCTGGGGGAGGAGAGCAGAGAAACTGGGGAACTAGGTGGAGGAGGCTGGGGGAGGAGAGCAGAGGAACTGGGGAACAAGGTGGAGGAGGCTGGGGGGAGGAGAGGCAGGGAACTGGGGAAAAAGGTGTAGGAGGATGGGGGAGGAGAGCAGAGGAACTGGGGAACTAGGTGGAGGAGGCTGGGGGAGGAGAGCAGAGGAACTGGGGAACAAGGTGGAGGAGGCTGGGGCTATGCGAGGCAGGGAACTGGGGATCAGTTTGAGGGTTAAGTAGGGGTGGATAGATTACATCTATCCAGGTGTAGTTTGGCAGGAATGCAGTGTAGGTATCTTGTTGAGGAGACTGGCTGGCTGGCTGGCTGGGTGGCTGGTTGGCTGTTTGGCTGGCAGGTTGGTTGGCTGGCTGGGTGGCTGGTTGGTTGGCTGTTTGGCTGGCTGGCTGGCTGGTTGGCCCAGATTGGAGTGAGTGTGAAAAGAGGAGGGATGGAAGCTTCAGCTCAAACAGTCTGTGGGAGGAGAGGGATGGAAGCTGCAGTTGGAAGAGGAGAGGGATGGAGGAGAGGAGGAGAGGAGGGATGGATGGAGGAGAGGAGGGAGAGGAGGAGAGGAGGGATGGAGGAGAGGATGGATGGAGGAGAGGAGGGATGGAGAAGAGGAGGAGAGGAGGGAGAGGAGGGATGGAGAAGAGGAGGAGAGGAGGGAGAGGAGGAGAGGAGGGATGGAGGAGAGGATGGATGGAGGAGAGGAGGGATGGAGAAGAGGAGGAGAGGAGGGATGGAGAAGAGGAGGAGAGGTCGGAAGGAGGAGGGGAGGAGAGGATGGATGGAGGAGAGGAGGGATGGAGAAGAGGAGGAGAGGAGGGAGAGGAGAGATGGAGAAGAAAAGGAGAGGAGGGAGAGGAGAAGAGGAGGGATGAAGGAGAGGAGGAGAGGAGGGATGGAGAAGAGGAGGGATGGAGGAGAAGAGGAGAGGAGGGATGGAGGAGAAGAGGAGAGGAGTGATGGAGGAGAGGAGGCCTGGAGGACAGGAGGGATGGAGGAGAGGAGGGGTGGAGGAGAGGAGGGAGAGGAGGGATGGAGTAGAGGAGGGAGAGAAGGGATGGAGGAGAGGTGGAGAGGAGGGAGAGAAGAGATGGAGGAGAGGAGGGAGAGGAGGGATGGAGGAGAGGTGGAGAGGACGGATGGAGGAGAGGTGGAGAGGAGGGATGGAGGAGAGGTGGAGAGGGGGGATGGAGGAGAGGTGGGGTGGAGGAGAGGAGGGAGAGGAGGGATGGAGTAGAGGAGGGAGAGAAGGGATGGAGGAGAGGTGGAGAGGAGGGAGAGAAGAGATGGAGGAGAGGAGGGAGAGGAGGGATGGAGGAGAGGTGGAGAGGACGGATGGAGGAGAGGTGGAGAGGAGGGATGGAGGAGAGGTGGAGAGGGGGGATGAGGAGAGGAGGGAGAGGAGGGATGGAGGAGAGGTGGAGAGGAGGGATGGAGGAGAGGTGGAGAGGAGGGATGGAGGAGAGGTGGAGAGGAGGGATGGAGGAGAGGAGGGAGAGGAGGGATGGAGGAGAGGTGGAGAGGAGGGATGGAGGAGAGGAGGGAGAGGAGGGATGGAGGAGAGGAGGGAGAGGAGGGATGAAGGAGAGGAGGGAGAGGGGGGTGGAGGAGAGGTGGAGAGGAGGGATGGAGGAGAGGAGGGAGAGGAGGTATGAGGCACTGCAGTCTCCTACCAGCCAGTGAGTGGACCAGCCAGCGGTGCTGCATTGTGTCATGTTTAGGGAACAGAGAGAACAGCAGACACAGTGAATGTGCTGATGCTGTTGAGATGCACTTGAGGAGGCAAAGTCCATTTCCCAAACTGCACTATATAGGGAATAGGGTGTCATGTTGGGATGCAGAAAATCTGTGTCCTCAAGACAAGAACAAAACAACTTGTTCACAAAACCCCCTTCCCTTGTTTCAGGGTGTAGATTGTCATATTGAAGATATCTGCACATTGTTTCAGGGTGTAGATTGTCTTATTGAAGATATCTCCACGTTGTTTCAGGGTGTAGATTGTGATATTGAAGATATCTCCACGTTGTTTCAGGGTGTAGATTGTCATATTGAAGATTCCTCCACGTTGTTTCAGGGTGTATATTGTGATATTGAAGATATCTCCACGTTGTTTCAGGGTGTAGATTGTGATGTTGAAGATATCTCCACGTTGTTTCAGGGTGTAGATTGTCTTATTGAAGATATCTCCACGTTGTTTCAGGGTGTAGATTGTGATATTGAAGATATCTCCACGTTGTTTCAGGGTGTAGATTGTCATATTAAAGATATCTCCATGTTGTTTCAGGGTGTAGATTGTGATATTGAAGATATGTCCACGTTGTTTCAGGGTGTAGATTGTCATATTGAAGATATCTCCACGTTGTTTCAGGGTGTAGATTGTGGTATTGAAGATATCTCCACGTTGTTTCAGGGTGTAGAGTTGTTTCAGGGTGTAGATTGTCATATTGAAGATATCTCCACATTGTTTCAGGGTGTAGAGTTGTTTCAGGGTGTAGATTGTCATATTGAAGATATCTCCACGTTGTTTCAGGGTGTATATTGTGATATTGAAGATATCTCCACGTTGTTTCAGGGTGTAGATTGTGATGTTGAAGATATCTCCACGTTGTTTCAGGGTGTAGATTGTCATATTGAAGATTCCTCCACGTTGTTTCAGGGTGTATATTGTGATATTGAAGATATCTCCACGTTGTTTCAGGGTGTAGATTGTGATGTTGAAGATATCTCCACGTTGTTTCAGGGTGTAGATTGTCATATTGAAGATATCTCCACGTTGTTTCACTCATTTATAGCGACTGACTGAATGTGATGGAGTTGATTGACTTCTGTCACACAGTAATCATCACACATATTGACTCTCATACTGACCCTTTGATGGGCCAAGATCGATAGGCCAAGATCGACCAAGACTTAGGGCTAAACTGGCCTTAAAAACAGCAACAGCAGACCCCCCCCCCCCCCCCACCCTGAATGGATATGTAGAAACCACCCAGCTCTATAGAAATAGCCCCCGGAGAGACCAATACCTTCCTGCTATCGTGTTAATGGAAACATTTGTCTCCATTCAACCTCCTCGCAGAAAACAGATGTAGTGATTGTCTCTGTCCGGGTAGTGAAGAAGACAACATCGTCCCTGGAGACCCGGTGTTGATAAGGAAACACAACGACACACATTCAAAATGTCAATTGTTTCCTTTCACTATTAGTGTAAATATATGGGAGGTTGATAGCCACTTTCCCTTCAGTCTCTGAGATCTAACCGTTCTCTCTGTCTCTGTCTCTGTCTCTGTCTCTGTCTCTGTCTCTCTCTCTCTCTCTCTCTCTCTCTCTCTCTCTCTCTCTCTCTCTCTGTCTCTCTCTGTCTCTCTGTCTCTGTCTCTGTCTCTCTCTCTCTCTCTCTCTCTCTCTCTCTCTCTCTCTCTCTCTCTCTCTCTCTCTGTCTCTCTCTCTCTCTGTGTCTCTCTCTCTCTATGTCTCTGTCTCTGTCTCTCTCTCTCTCTGTCTCTCTCTCTCTCTCTCCTCTCAAAGAGTTATTCAACCTTCATTTAAGGACAATATTACGTTCTCTGTCTAGTCATTCATTTATTTTTAACATGCTGACTAGACTGGCAACGTTGTGCGAGAAGCGAGCGTTGCAAAATAACATTTACACATAAATAAGTATTCAATAATTTCATCCAAACCGCTCACCTCTCTCTCTCTGTCTCTCTCTGTCTCTCTCTCTCTCTCTCTCTCTCTGTCTCTCTCTGTCTCTCTCTGTCTCTCTCTCTCTCTCTCTCTCCTCTCGTCTGCGTAGCCATGCGTATAAATTGAACTCTTCCATCTCCTCAAATCGATTATAATATTGTATATGTCACATGCTTCGTAAACAACAGGTGAAGAATAACATGGTTACTTACGGGTCGTTTACCAACAATGCAGAGTTAAAGGTCAAATATTTCATGCAAACTGGGAAATAGTGACACAAGCAATTTATACAGGAAGTACCAGGTAATAACATGGCTATATACAGGAAGTACCAGGATGTAACATGGCTATATACAGGAAGTAGAGGTAATAACATGGCTATATACAGGAAGTACCAGGATGTAACATGGCTATATTCAGGAAGTACCAGGATGTAACATGGCTATATACAGGAAGTAC
>NC_092164.1:9452316-9472316 GCF_045791955.1 Oncorhynchus clarkii lewisi | reverse complement strand
TGGCTACATTCTACAGTAACCGATTCTACAGTAACCGATGTTAAACTATACACCTGGCTACATTCTACAGTAACCGATGTTAAACTACACCTGGCTACATTCTACAGTAACCGATGTTAAACTATACACCTGGCTACATTCTACAGTAACCGATGTTAAACTATACACCTGGCTACATTCTACAGTAACCAATATTAAACTATAGACCTGGCTACATTCTACAGTAACCAATATTAAACTATAGACCTGGCTACATTCTACAGTAACCAATGTTAAACACTACACCTGGCTACATTCTACAGTAACCAATATTAAACTATACACCTGGCTACATTCTACAGTAACCGATGTTAAACACTACACCTGGCTACATTCTACAGTAGCTAATGTGAAACTATGCACCTGGCTACATTCTACAGTAACCGATGTTAAACTATACACCTGGCTACATTCTACAGTAACCGATGTTAAACTATAGACCTGACTACATTCTACAGTAACAGATGTTAAACTATACACCTGGCTACATTCTACAGTAACCGATGTTAAACTATACACCTGGCTACATTCTACAGTAACCGTTGTTAAACTCTACACCTGGCTACATTTTACAGTAACCGATGTTAAACTATACACAGTGCTCCATGACAACAGTGGATTCATCCCAACTGTAGAGGTTTGAGGAGCCTGGTTTGAGAGCTCCATGACAACAGGGGATTCGTCCCAACTGTACAGGTTTGAGGAGCCTGGTTTGAGAGCTCCATGACAACAGTGGATTCATCCCAACTGTACAGGTTTGAGGAGCCTGGTTTGAGAGCTCCATGACAACAGTGGATTCATCCCAACTGTACAGGTTTGAGGAGCCTGGTTTGAGAGCTCCATGACAACAGTGGATTCATCCCAACTGTACAGGTTTGAGAGCTCCATGACAACAGTGGATTCATCCCAACTGTACAGGTTTGAGGAGCCTGGTTTGAGAGCTCCATGACAACAGTGGATTCATCCCAACTGTAGAGGTTTGAGAGCTCCATGACAACAGGGGATTCATCCCAACTGTACAGGTTTGAGGAGCCTGGTTTGAGAGCTCCATGACAACAGTGGATTCATCCCAACTGTAGAGGTTTGAGGAGCCTGGTTTGAGAGCTCCATGACAACAGGGGATTCATCACAACTGTACAGGTTTGAGGAGCCTGGTTTGAGAGCTCCATGACAACAGTGGATTCATCCCAACTGTAGAGGTTTGAGAGCTCCATGACAACAGTGGATTCATCCCAACTGTACAGGTTTGAGGAGCCTGGTTTGAGAGCTCCATGACAACAGTGGATTCATCCCAACTGTAGAGGTTTGAGAGCTCCATGACAACAGTGGATTCATCCCAACTGTACAGGTTTGAGGAGCCTGGTTTGAGAGCTCCATGACAACAGGGGATTCATCCCAACTGTACAGGTTTGAGGAGCCTGGTTTGAGAGCTCCATGACAACAGTGGATTCATCCCAACTGTACAGGTTTGAGGAGCCTGGTTTGAGAGCTCCATGACAACAGTGGATTCATCCCAACTGTACAGGTTTGAGGAGCCTGGTTTGAGAGCTCCATGACAACAGTGGATTCATCCCAACTGTAGAGGTTTGAGGAGCCTGGTTTGAGAGCTCAATGACAACAGTGCAATCATCCCAAATTCCCTATATAGTGCACTACTTTTGACAAAGGCCACATGAGGCTTTGGTCCAAAGTAGTGAACTAAACTGCCGATAGGGTGCCATTTGGTCTCATCCCATAGACATTTTACAAGATTACTTCCGCAACAAGGACTGATGGTTTCCAAGGATCATATATTGGAGTGCACTGCAGGGTTCAATGTCATCTTCACCCCCCCCCCCCCCCCCCCCCACCTCATCCTCCCTGCCGGTCCCAGCTAACACTGCCTTGGCTGGGCTTCTGTCATGGAGATGTGGCCTCTCAACAGGACATCCAGGCTGAGCAGAGATTATACTGGAGGAGACAGGACCCAGAGTGGTAGTGTGTGTGTGTGTGTGTGTGTGTGTGTGTGTGTGTGTGTGTGTGTGTGTGTGTGTGTGTGTGTGTGTGTGTGTGTGTGTGTGTGTGTGTGTGTGTGTGTGTGTGTGGGGACGGGGTGGTAGTTTTGTGTGTGTCTGTGTGTGTGATGTAAAATATAAAAATATATGCCATTTATCAGATACTTTTATCCAAAGGGACTAACAATCAAGCCTAGATATGTCCTACTAGTCATCAATAAAGAAGTCTAAGTATATCGCTGCCTCAACAACCCCAGAGACAGGGGCGTATGTGATACGGTGTCAGAAGAGATCAATCGTTGTGTGTTTTCCATTATGAAACATTTATGTATGAAACAATCTTCCGTGGCTGCCCTCACAGCTCTTTCTCCTAAGGCAATTGAATTTGCTTGTTTCTGACGGTAACACGACTGTGCCCTTGGAGCTCGTCCTCAGAGCACAGCGGATTTGTGTGGGGATTAAGGAAATTTAGTGAGAGAGGCAGGGAGAAAAAGGAGAGAAGAGAGACGGAGGGAGGAGAAAGAAAGAGAGATAAAGAGAGAGAGAGAGAGAGAGAGGGAGGGAGCAGAGAGACAGAAAGAGAGAGAGAGAGACTGAGAAGATAGAGAAAGAGAGAGAGAGAGACAGAGAGAGAGAAAGAGAGAGAGAGAGACTGAGGGAGAATATAGAGAAAGAGAGAGAGAGAGAAACAGAGAGAGAGAGAGAGAGAAAGGGTGTGAAACATTGTCCCATTCTCCAAATACTTTCTTCTCTTGTCGAAATGAGATCACATTTCAATGTGTCAATGCCGCCTCCTTCAACCAGACCATGTCTTTGTCCCAAATCAAATCCATTGTTACAATAAGTGTAGACCTTACCGGGAAATGCTTACTTACAAGGCCCTTAACCAACAATGCAACCGTTTTTAAAAGTAAGTAAGAAAAATGTCCGAAATAAATAGTAACACAATAAAATAATAATAACTGAATGAAAGGTGTACCGGTAGTATAATCAATGTGCAAGGGGTTTGGGTTAGTTTTACCCATAGTGCACCATACTGGGGGAGCATTTGGGATGCAAATGTATTTATTTGAGAGCTTGTGTTCCTCTGTGCCACGTTCCTTGCAGAGCCCAACCCACACAGCATGTTCCCAGCAGCTGTGCTAAAATGGCCTTTCAGAAATCAAGTCAGCTACCTACATGGCTTAAGAGGTATTGAGGGGAAATGGAATGAAGATTCCCGGGGGGGTGCTATTTTTTTCCGTACTGTGGGATACAAATGGTTGCTTACTGGAAAATACTCTTTCAAACACACGGTCACGTTGTACAGCGCCATTACAGCTATTCACAGGGCTATATTTTGGCCTTTATTGGAGCGGCACAATTGGCCCAGCTTTTCTCTCCTTCTAAAAACAGAAATAAATATTTTGGCCTTTACAAATATTATTTCTGCCTTTATTCAGATTACAATCGCTCTCTTTTCGTTTTTATTTTAATTTTTGAAAACGAAATAACCTCCAAAAAAAATGTTATATATTATCCAGTTGATGACAGTCATATATCGACACCTACATAAAGCTGTGACTCATTCATTCATGGCTTTGAATCAAAATAAATAATTAACAACATTCTTCCTTTAATAAATAAATGTTTTGGTTATCCTGACCTGGACACCATGTACAGTGTTGGGGTCTCCAGATTTGGATGGGAGCTCCCGTAGTTGATGGGGGCTCCAAAGTGGATGGGGGCTCCAAAGTGGATGGGGGCTCCAGAGCTGAAGGGGGCTCCAGAGTGGATGGGGGCTCCCGGAGTTGATGGGGACTCCAGAATGGATGGGGGCTCCCGGAGTTGATGGGGGCTTCCGGAGTGGATGGGGGCTTCCGGAGTGAATGGGGGCTTCCGGAGTTGATGGGGGCTCCAGAGCTGAAGGGGGCTCCAGACTGAATGGGGGCTTCCGGAGTTGATGGGGGCTTCCGGAGTGAATGAGGGCTTCCGGAGTTGATGGGGGCTTCCGGAGTGGATGGGGGCTTCCGGAGTTGATGGGGGCTTCCGGAGTGAATGGGGGCTTCCGGAGTTGATGGGGGCTCCAGAGTGGATGGGTGCTTCCAGGGTTGATGGGTGCTCCAGAGTTGATGTGGGCTCCAGAGTGGATGGGGGCTTCTGGAGTGGATGGGGGCTTCAGAGTGGATGGGGGCTTTGAAAAATGCGTTACTACAGTTGCAGGTTCAATACCCGTGGCCGGCCGGGAGACTCATGAAGTGGCTTTTGGGTTTTAATTTAGAATCCTCCAATCCTCGGTATGTAATTATTGGCGGAAAGTCAGGTCATATTTTTCCATATAAGGTAGTCCTACCGTAGGCGTCTCACTAGTGTAGAGTAATGTCCTGTTAAAAATGGTCTAGGTCTTATTTAAAGAACATATTGAAGTTAGAAGCGAAAGGATATTTTTTTCCTCCATTGCGAATGACCACATAAACACCAGTGCACCACACACAACTGTAGAGGCTTTCTGAACCCGTTGAACTCTGAGGCAGGAGTCACTCTGACACAGTTATAATATGATTGGTTGATATTCTACGAAGGAGGAGTCACTCTGACACAGTAAGAATATGATTGGTTGATATTCTCTGAAGCAGGAGTCACTCTGACACGGTAGTAATATGATTGGTTGATATGCTCTGAAGGAGGAGTCACTCTGACACAGTAATACTATGATTGGTTGATATTCTCTGAAGGAGGAGTCACTCTGACACAGTAATAATATGATTGGTTGATATTCTTTGAGGCAGGAGTCACTCTGACACAGTAATAATATGATTGGTTGATATTCTCTGAAGGAGGAGTCACTCTGACACAGTAATAATATGATTGGTTGATATTCTCTGAGGCAGGAGTCACTCTGACACAGTAATAATATGATTGGTTGATATTCTCTGAAGGAGGAGTCACTCTGACACAGTAATTATATGATTGGTTGATATTCTCTGAAGGAGGAGTCACTCTGACACAGTAATAATACGATTGGTTGATATTTTCTGAAGCAGGAGTCACTCTGACACGGAACTAATATGATTGGTTGATCTGTCTGTTCTATCAACATGGGCTCAGTAGATGACATGGTAAGTGTGTTCAGTGTGAATCACTGTGTTCACGTGTTTTACATTACCTACAGATACACGGGCACATAGCAGAGGGATGGTTACAATGACCTTAGTTACAATTACCTTGGTTACAACTACCTTGGTTACAATTACCTTGGTTACATTTACCTTGGTTACAATTACCTTGGTTACAAATTACCTTGGACACAAATTACCTTGGTTACAATTACCTTGGACACAAATTACCTTGGACACAAATGACCTTGGTTACCATTACCTTGGTTACAATGACCTTGGACACAAATTACCTTGGGCACACATTACCTTGGTTACAATTGCCTTGGTTACAATTACCTTGGGCACAAATGACCTTGGTTACAATTGCCTTGGTTACAATTACCTTGGACACAAATTACCTTGGTTACAATTGCCTTGGTTACAATTGCCTTGGTTACAATTACCTTGGACACAAATTACCTTGGTTACAATTGCCTTGGTTACAATTGCCTTGGTTACAATTACCTTGGACACAAATTACCTTGGTTACAATTACCGTGGTTACAATTACCTTGGTTACAATTGACGTGGTTACAATTACCTTGGTTACAATTGCCTTGGTTACAATTACCTTGGACACAAATGACTGTGCAGTGCAAAACAATGTATTGTTCAATATGTTGTCGTTCCTGGGATGGACCTTGTTACTGTACCTTCTAGATACTTTACAAGATTATTACATCAATTACTACCTCATACATAAGGTCAAGTGTTGTCTTTTACTCAATCTTATCTCACAGCCTCATACAATTCCCATGTTTGGGGGAGGGGGGGTTATCCAGAGGTCAGCTTTTATAATGTTTGATAACTGGCTGTATCAGATATATCCTCGATTATCTTTGAATGAGAAAATGATCAAAACCTCAGATCGGCAGAATCAGACGTCGAGATCTTTTCAGATACTTCAGATGTTCCCAGGATCGGCTAACCTTTTACTACGTATCCCAAAATGGCACCCTATCCCCTACATAGTACACTACTTTTAGGGGATTTGGTCTAAAGTAGTGCACTATACATAGGGAATAGGGTGCCATTTTTGGGGCACATGTTTTGTCGTTACATCACATAATCTGAACAAAATATTTTTCGGTCTCTCTTACACGTCTCTTCTCTGTCACATGTGTTGATTCCCACTCTCTGAAACACAGAGCTTTGTGCTGACAGTCTCTTGGAACGAGCCTGACAGGGTTTTGTTGTTTCCCCCTTTTAATGGCGGATTTCTCGTTCAGAAGTTGTGGGAAAGTTGAAAAAGATTCTTGACAAGTTATTTATCTTTCTCCACAGGGAACGTGCGGTGAGAACTGTGCTTCCTCCTGAAAGGTGAATGTACACATGAAGCACAAAACACATGAGGGACAAGAGAGTGACACACACACACACACACACCTGGAAACACGTTTGTTTTTTTGGGGACGGTGGTAGATCAGCTTTCATATTGCTGATATGTTGTGGCTTATATCAATACAATTATCAGCATGATTTCCAATCCCCCCCTGTATCTTTTTGTTGCAAATATTCTTAAAATACGTTGTCCTTTATCATGTTCCCCTAACACTACCACCCCGCCCCTAAATGTAGCAAACCAATGGACAACAACACTTAGGCTTCCACTTACATGTTATTTGCATTTTACAGACACAGTCTATTTTACAATAGTTATCTTTTGTTTGTTTTTTCAGTCCAAATCCTCTCTCTCTCTCTCTCTCTCTCCATCTCTCTCTCTCTCTCTCTCTCTCTCTCTCTCTCTCTCTCTCTCTCTCTCTCTCTCTCTCTCTCTCTCTCTCTCTCCCTCTCTCTCTCTCTCTCTGTCTCTCTCCCTCTCTCTCTGTCTCTCTCTCTGTCTCTCTCTCTCTCCCTCTCTCTCTCTCTCTCTCCCTCTCTCTCTCTCTCTCTCTCCCTCCATCTCCCTCTCTCTCTCTCTCTCTCTCTCTCTCTCTCTCTCCCTCTCCCTCTCCCTCTCTCTCTCTCCCTCTCTCCCTCTCTCCCCCCCTCTCTCTCTCTCTCTCTCTCTCTCTCTCTCTCTCTCTCTCTCCACTCAACACCTCTGAACACCATCCAGGTTTTGATTTCTATTTGCCATATATTTTTCCCGCTGAAACGCAATCATTAGTATATGATAATCTATCACAAGTGAAGGCTGACGGAGGGTTTTTTAAAGAACATGAATTTGAATGGAACATTAACAGTTAATAGATGTAATGATTTCAACAGCGGCGAAAGGTCAGGAAATAGAAGAGCTACGGCATGAAAAGCCTATTATTGTGAGAAGTGATATATGACATTTCATTTAAATAAAAAAAGCCTTTGTTTATTAATTGACTTCAGTCTCATCGGTCTTGTATCAGATGTGCAGTGATTGGTACTGTTTTTTTTGTGTGTTGTAAAGATTTCTTGTAATTAATGCAGGGAATATGGGCATTGACATCAACTCTTCCACTGGCCAGACGTAGTGGTGTCCTTTTATCTGAAAGAGAAGGGGTTGACTACATCGCATTTCAAATAATCTCATTTCGTTTGACGGTCAAGATAGTATATTCGTCTCTTCTCCTACCAGGGCAGAGAAATGCATTTATCTCTACCTGGGGTCTGGGACAGAGCACTACATTTATCTCCACCTGGGGTCTAGGACAGAGCACTACATTTATCTCTACCTGGGGTCTGGGACAGAGCACTAAATTTATCTCTACCTGGGGTCTAGGACAGAGTACTACATTTATCTCTGGTCTAGGACAGAGTACTACATTTATCTCTGGTCTGGGACAGAGTACTACATTTATCTCTGGTCTGGGACAGAGTACTACATTTATCTCTGGTCTGGGGTCTTGGACAGAGTACTGCATTTATCTCTGGTCTAGGACAGAGTACTACATTTATCTCTGGTCTGGGACAGAGTACTACATTTATCTCTGGTCTGGGACAGAGTACTACATTTATCTCTGGTCTAGGACAGAGTACTACATTTATCTCTGGTCTGGGACAGAGTACTACATTTATCTCTGGTCTGGGACAGAGTACTACATTTATCTCTGGTCTAGGACAGAGTACTACATTTATCTCTGGTCTGGGGTCTGGAACAGAGTACTAAATTTATCTCTACCTGGTGTCTGGGACAGAGTACTACATTTATCTCTGGTCTAGAACAGAGTACTACATTGATTTATACCTGGTGTCTGGGACAGAGTACTACATTTATCTCTGGTCTGGGACAGAGTACTACATTTATCTCTGGTCTAGGACAGAGTACTACATTTATCTCTGGTCTAGGACAGAGTACTACATATATCTCTGGTCTGGGACAGAGTACTACATTTATCTCTGGTCTAGGACAGAGTACTACATTTATCTCTGGTCTGGGTTCTGGGACAGAGTACTACATTTATCTCTGGTCTGGGACAGAGTACTACATTTATCTCTACCTGGGGTCTAGGACAGAGTACTACATGTTTCTGTTGTCTAGGACCGAGTACTACATTTATCTCTGGTCTGGGATAGAGTACTACATTTATCTCTGGTCTAGGACAGAGCACTACATTTATCTCTGGTCTGGGACAGAGTACTACATTTATCTCTGGTCTAGGACAGAGTACTACATTTATCTCTGGTCTAGGACAGAGTACTACATTTATCTCTACCTGGGGTCTAGGACAGAGTACTACATTTATCTCTGGTCTAGGACAGAGTACTACATTTATCTCTACCTGGGGTCTAGGACAGAGTACTACATTTATCTCTGGTCTAGGACAGAGTACTACATTTATCTCTGGTCTAGGACAGAGTACTACATTTATCTCTGGTCTAGGACAGAGTACTACATTTATCTCTATCTCTGGTCTAGGACAGAGTACTGTATTTATCTCTATCTCTGGTCTAGGACAGAGTACTGCATTTATCTCTGGTCTAGGACAGAGTACTACATTTATCTCTATCTCTGGTCTAGGACAGAGTACTGCATTTATATTTATCTGGGGTCTAGGACAGAGTACTGCATTTATATTTATCTGGGGTCTAGGACAGAGTACTGCATTTTTCTCTGGTCTGGTCTGAGTACTACATCTATCTCTATCTGGGGTCTAGGACAGAGGTCCACATTTATCTCTGGTCTGGTCTGAGTACTACATTTATCTCTATCTCTGGTCTAGGACAGAGGTCCACATTTATCTCTATCTCTCATATTGAGACCCGGGCAGAGGACCACAAAGGAGCACAGGATCAATATTTTCCAGGTTTAAACCTCAGGGTTATCTGACTCCTCACACAGACCCTCAGCTGTGACACTAATCTATGTCTGTCCTCCGCTGTTCTAGAGGTCATATTCTAGACAGCTCCTTGCTATATAGATACTGTTGCAAAATCAAATGTAATTTGTCACATATATACAGGGTATTACGGTACAGAGTCAATGTGGAGGCTATATACAGGGTTTTACGGTACAGAGTCAATGTGGAGGCTATATACAGGGGGTACCGGTACAGAGTCAATGTGGAGGCTTTTTACAGGGGGTACCGGTACAGAGTCAATGTGGAGGCTATATACAGGGGGTACCGGTACAGAGTCAATGTGGAGGCTATATTTAGGGGGTACCGGTACAGAGTCAATGTGGGGGCTATATTCAGGGGGTACTGGTACAGAGTCAATGTGGAGGCTATATTCAGGGGGTACCGGTACAGAGTCAATGTGGAGGCTATATACAGGGGGTACCAGTACAGAGTCAATGCGGAGGCTATATACAGGGGTACCGGTACAGAGTCAATGTGGAGACTATATACAGGGTGTTACGGTACAGAGTCAATGTGGAGGCTATATACAGGGGGTACCAGTACAGAGTCAATGTGGAGGCTATATACAGGGGGTACCGGTACAGAGTCAATGTGGAGGCTATATACAGGGGGTACCAGTACAGAGTCAATGTGGAGGCTATATACAGGGGGTACTGGTACAGAGTCAATGTGGAGGCTATATACAGGGGGTACTGGTACAGGTGCATCGGTTAGTCGAGGTATTTGAGGTCAAATTTACATATAGGTAGAGGTAATAAAGTGACTTATGCATAGATAATAACAGAGAGTAGCGGAAGTATAGAAGAGGAGGGGGGGGCACACAATGCAAATAGTCTGGGTAGCCATTTGATTAGATGTTCAGTAGTCTTATGTCTTGGGGGTAGAAGCTGTTTAGAAGCCGATTGGATCTAGACTTGGCGCTCCGGTACCGCTTGCCGTGCGGTAGCAGAGAGAACAGTCTATGACTAGGGTGGCTGGAGTCTTTGACAATATTCTGGGCCTTCCTTGGACACCGCCTGGTATAGAGGTCCTGGATGGCAGGAAGCTTGGTCCCAGTGATGTAATTGTCCGTACGCACTAACCTCTTGTAGTGCCTTGCGGTCAGAGGCCGAGCAATTGCCATACCAGGCAGTGATGCAACCAGTCAGGATTCTCTCGATGGTGCAGCTGTAGAACCTTTTGAGGATCTGAGGACCCATGTCAAATCTTATTAGTCTTCTGAGGGGAATAGGCTTTGTCGTGCCCTCTTCAACACAGTCTTGGTGTGCTTGGACCATGTTAGTTAGTTATTGATGTGGACACCAAGGAACCTGAAGCTCTCAACCTGCTCCACTACAGCCCTGTCGGTGAGAATGGGGCCGTGGCTACGTCCTCATTTTCCTGTAGTCCACAATCATCTATTTAGTCTTTAACACATTGAGGGAGAGGTTGTTGTCCTGGAACTACACGGCCAGGTCTCGTTGTTGTTGGTGATCAGCAAACTTAGTGACGGTGTCGTTGCTGATGTGTCGTCAGCAAACTTAATGACGGTGTTGGGGTCGTGCATGGCCATGCAGTCATGGGTGAACAGGGAGTACAGGAGGGGACTGAGCACGCACCCCTGAGGAGTCCCGTTTTAAGGATCAGCATGGCGGATGTGTAGATACCTACCCTTACCACCTGGGGGGCGGCCTGTCAGGAAGTCCAGGATCCAGTTGCAGAGGGAGATCTTTAGTCCCAGGGTCCTTAGCTTAGTGATGTGCTTTGAGGGCGCTACGGTGTTGAACACTGAGCTGTAGTCAATGAATATGTGTTCCTTTTGTCCAGGTGTGAAAGGGCAGTGTGGAGTGCAATAGAGATTGTATCATCTGTGGATCTGTTGGGGAAGTATGCAAATTGGAGTGGGATTTCTGGGATAAGGGTGGAGATGTGAGCCTTGACCAGCTCTTCAAAGCACTTCAAAGCACTTCAAGGCTACAGACGAGAGCCCTATGGATCGATAGTTGTTTAGGCAGGTTACCTCAGTGTTCTTGGGCTCAGGGACTATGGTGGTCTGCTTGAAACACGTTGGTATTGCCAACTCAGACAGCGAGAGGTAGAAAATGTCAGTGAAAAATCTTGCCAGTTGGTCAGCGCACGCTCGGAGTATACATCTTGGTAATCTATCTGGCCTTGCGGCCTTGTGAATGTTGACCTGTTTAAAGGTCTTACTCACATCGGCTGTGGAGAGCGTGATCACCTCGTCGTCTGGAACAGCTAGTGCTTTCATGCATGTTTCAGTGTTATTTGCCTCGAAGCGAGCATAGAAGTAGTTTAACTCATCTGGTAGGCTCGGGTCACTGGGCAGCTCTCGGCTGAGCTTCCCTTTGTAGTCTGTAATAGTTTGTAACCCCTGCCACATCTGACGAGCATCAGAGCCGGTGTAGTACGATTCAATCTCTGTCCTGTATTGAAGCGTTGCCTGTTTGACGGTTCGTCGGAGGGTATAGCGGGATTTCTTATAATCTTCCCGGGTTGGAGTCCCGCTCCTTGAAAGCGACAGCTCTACCCTTTAGCTCAGCGCGGGTGTCGCCTGTAGTCCATGGCTTCTGGTTGGGGCATGTACATACAGTCACTGTGGGGGACGACATATTCGATGCACTTAAATCCGGTGACTGGTATTTGATACGTTATTAGGATCCAGTTGCAAAAGCAGCAGCTAGTCTTCCTGGGGCTCCACACAGAACAGGAAACATAATACAGAATGACATTATACAGAATGACATAATACAGAATGACATAATACAGAATGACATTATACAGAATGACATAATACAGAATGACATAATACAGAATGACATAATACAGAATGACATTATACAGAATGACATAATACAGAATTACATAATACAGAATGACATTATACAGAATGACATTATACAGAATGACATAATACAGAATGACATTATACAGAATGACATTATACAGAATGACATTATACAGAATTACATAATACAGAATGACATACAGAATGGCATACAGAATGACATTATACAGAATGACATAATACAGAATGACATAATACAGAATGACATACATAATGGCATACAGAATGACATTATACAGAATGACTTAATACAGAATGACATAATACAGAATGAAATTATACAGAATGACATTATACAGAATGACATAATACAGAATGACATAATACAGAATGACATAATACAGAATGACATACAGAATGACATTATACATAATGACATTATACAGAATGACTTAATACAGAATGACATAATACAGAATGAAATTATATAGAATGACATTATACAGAATGACATAATACAGAATGACATAATACAGAATTACATAATACAGAATGACATAATACAGAATGACATAATACAGATTGACATTATACAGAATGACATAATACAGAATGACATTATACAGAATGACATAATATAGAATGACATTATACAGAATGACATTATACAGAATGACATAATACAGAATGAAATTATACAGAATTACATAATACAGAATGACATAATACAGAATGACATAATACAGAATGACATAATACAGAACATCATTAGACAAGAACACAAAACACAGAACACAGAACATGAAACATGAAACATAATACAGAATGACATAATACAGAACATCAATAGACAAGAACAGCTCAAGGACAGAACTATATATAAAAAAAAATAAAGGCACACTGAGCCTACACATCAATTCATACACACAAACTATCTAGGTCAAATAGGGGAGAGGCGTTGTGCCGCGAGGTGTTGCTTGATCTGTTTTCTAAACCAGGTTTGCTGTTTATTTGAGCAATATGAGATGGAAGGAAGTTTCAATAACTGCTCTTTATAATACTGTATATTTTGTTGAATTTGTTCTGGATTTGGGGACTGTGAAAAGACCCCTGGTGGCATGTCTGGTGGGATAAGTGTGTGTGTCAGAGCTGTGTGTAAGTTGACTACGCAAACAATTTCAACATTAATGATTCTTATAAAAAGAAGAAATGATGCAGTCAGTCTCTCCTCAACTCTTAGCCAAGAGAGACTGGCAGCATAGTATTTATATCAGCCATCTGAATATGATTAAGAGCAAAACGTGCTGCTCTGTTCTGGGCCAATAGGTCTTTCCTTGCAGCACTGGACCACACGACTGGACAATAATCAAGATTAGACAAATCTAGAGCCTGCAGAACTTGCTTTTTGGAGTGTGGTGTCAAAAAATCAGAGCATCTCTTTATTACGGCTCGACCTCTCTCCATCTTTACAACCATTGAACATAAATGTTTTAACCATGACAGATTACAATCTAAGGTAACGCCAAGTCATTTAGTCTCATCAACTTGTTCAACAGCCACACCATTCATTACCAGATTCATCTGAGGTCTAGAACTTAAAGAATGATTTATACCAAATACAACGCTCTAAGTTCTAGAGATGTGCAGTACCAATTAATTACTGGCCACCCATTCCAAAACAGACTGCAACTCTTTGTTAAGAGTTTCAGTGACATGTAGCTGTGGTTGCTGATGCATATACGGTTGAATCATCAGCATACATGGACACACATGCTTTGTTTAATGCCAGTGGCAGATCATTGGTAAAAAAATAGAAAAGAGTAGAGGGCCTAGAGAGCTGCCCTGCGGTACACCACAATTTACATGTTTGACATTAGAGAAGCTTCCATAAAAGAAAAACCCCTTTGAGTTCTATTAGATAGACGGCTCTGAATAGAGGTTGAAAAGCCATAGCAAATAGGTTCTCAACAACAAGGTATGGTCAATAACATCAAAGGCAGCATTGACATCTAACAGTACCGCTCCCACAATCCTATTATTATCCATTTCAATCAACCAATCATCAGTCATTTGTGTCAGTGCAGTGCATGTTGAGTGCCCTTCTCCATAAGCCTCGCTGAAAGTCTGTTGCTAATTTGTTTACAGAGAAAGTACCATTGTATTTGGTCAAACACTATTTTTTTCCAACAGTTTGCTAAGACCTGGTAGCAAGCTGATAGGGCTGCTGTTAGAACCACTAATGGTCGCTTTACCACTCATGGGTAGTAGAATTACTTTGGCTTCCCTCCAGGCCTGAGGACAAAGACATTCCTCTCGACTCAGATTAAAATTTGACAAATAGGAGTGGATGTAGAGTCAGCTACCATCCTCAGTATCTTTCCATCTAAGTTGTCAATGCGGTTTGTTTGTCATTATTGATCGATGACAATATTTTTTCCATCTCTCCCCACACTAACTTTAAAAAATTCAAACTCGCACTGCTTTTCTTTCATTATTTGTTTTCTTTATGCATGAATACACTGTTTGTTGTTGGCATTTCCTGTCTAAGTTTGCCCACTTTGCCAATGAAATGATCATTAATTAAAATAATTGGCAACATCCTATGGTTTTGTGATGAATAAGCCATCTGATTCGATGAAAGATGGATCTGAATTTGTCGTTCTGCCCATAATTTCATTTAAAGTATTCCAAAGTTTTTGTTTTTCTCTCCAATCATTCTTTATATCATTGATCTTGGCTTCATAGTACAGTTTCTTCTTCTATTTGTTGGGTTCAGTCAAATAATTTCTCAATTTGTCAGTCAGATGTGCAGCCAGACTTATTAGCCACTACCTTTGCCACATCTCTTTCAACCATACAGTTTTTTAAAATTCCTCATCAATCCATGGAGCCTTAACAGTTCTACTCCTCAAAGCCATTGGATGAATCCTGGAACATATTCCAACTTAAATTCCAGTCTCTATGCTAGCAAAACAGTCCTGTGGCTTAGCATCTCCGTCATCTGACCACTTCCGTAATGAGTGAGTCACTGGTACTTCCTGCTTTAGTTTGTGCTTATAAGCAGAAATCAGGAAGATCAAATTATGGTCAGATTTTCCAAATGGAGTGCGAGGGAGAGCTTTGTTCACTTCTCTTTTACCCCCTCTGGTTGCACATGTGACATGCTGGTAGAAATGATGTTAAATGGATTTAAGTTTGCCTGCATTAAAATCTCCGGCCACTAGGAGCGCCGCCTTCTGGGTGAAAATGATCTTGTTTGCTTATGGTTTTATACAGCTCATTGAGTGAGGTCTTAGTGCCAACATCGGTTTGTGGTGGTAAATAGACGGCTACCAAAAATATAGATGATAAACTCTCTTGGTAGATAATATGGTCCACAGCTTATCATCAGGTGAGCAATACCTTGAGACCTCCTTAATATTAGACATAGTGTGCCAGCTGTTATTGAAAAATAGACACATGTTTTCTTAAAAGACGTAGCTGTTCTGTCCTGCCGATGCACGGAAAACCCAGCCAACTGTATATTATCTGTGTCGTCGTTCAGCCACGAATAGCTGAAACTTAAGATATTACATTTTTTTCATGTATTGTTAGGATGGTCTCGAACGGAGCTCATCCAGTTTATTCTCTAGTGATTGCACGTTGCCTAATAGAACGGATGGTAGAGGAGGGCTATTCACTCACCGACAAATTCTCACAAGGCACCTTGATCTCCGCCCACAGTATTTCCTTATTTTTCATCATGTGAATGACAGGGATTTGGGTCTTGTCTACGAGCAACATTATCTCCTTCCTGTCTGACTCATTAAAGAAAAAATCTTAGTCCAGTTCGAGGTGAGTAATCGCTGTTCTGATACCCAGAAGCTCTTCTCGGTCGTAATAGGCGGTAGCATCAACATTATGTACAAAATAAGTTACAAACAATGCAACAACAAAAAATCCACACAAAATGGCACAATTGGTTAGGAGCCCGTAAAATGGCAGCCATCCCCTCTGGATCTGTTCTTCCTATCCTATTGTGATGAGTCTTGTCCTGGAGGCAGAACTGAGCGATTTCCCCTTAGATAGGCCAGTTGTGAAGACAATATTGGCCAAATTATACATTTAATGTTAGGGGTTAGGGGTTAGGGGTTGGGGTTGGGGTTGTGGTTAGGGTTAGGGGTTAGGGGTTAGGGTTAGGGGTTAGGGTTAGGGTTAGGGTTAGGGTTAGGGTTAGGGTTAGGGTTAGCAGTGTGCTTAAGATTCGAGTTAGGTTTAAAATGTATGACTTTGTGGTTGTGCCAGCTATTGTCCACTCTGCAGAGATGCCTCCAGAACAAGCTGAATGACGAAAAACGCTAACCTGCTACAAGGAACCCAAAACCCCCCCTCTCTGTGTTGACCTGGTTAGAGGCTAGAGGTCAGAGGTCAGGGGTAGTTGGGCCTTTATCAGTGGACTCATTCCTCATTACAAACTCTACCGATACACTGACTGTGTAGTTCAACAAAGGTTAAATAATATGTTTATTTATATTGATAAAAGTCCCAAATGGCAACCTTATCCCTATATAGTGCACTACGTCTGGTCAAAAGAAGTGCACTATATAGGGAACAGGGTTCCATTTAAGACCGTATCAATATCTAGTTTGTTGGTAGAAGAATATAATGTATTGAAGTGAGAAGTTTCAAATACTTTCTATATTCAAACACACCGTCTGAGAAAAAATAAAAACCTGAATCTAACTAATCGAAACACACAAGTGAGGAAGAAGGACATACCTGGATCACACCAGAGATACACTGTAGAGAAAGAGAGAGACAACACGCAAAAATGTAAACTGTTTACCGCATATTTTACAAATAATTTATATGAATGTAAATGGAGGCATTTTCTGCTAAACTGTGAATCTTTCTAGAGAGCTTCTCTCATGAACCTGATCCTTATCTTGCTATTATATTACATGACGTGAACCACTTCCGTTGATAACTGTACGGAACGTAATCCAATTGGACTAATTGAATCTAACTAGACTAATTACTTCATATAATAAACCATAATGTAGTTCAATCCACACTTCAACCCACAATTCCCAAGTCATCTCTCTCTCTGTGTTGCCGAGGCAGTGAATAGGATGTAGAACAATACTCTCTTACAGGGACTGGAATTGCAAAAAAAAATAATTTAAAAAAAGGCCCCCTCTCTCCTTCCTTCCTTCCTTCCCTCCCTCCCTCCTCCCTTCTTTGAATAATTGGAACGAGGGGAGCTAAACAGAGGCTGAGAGGCACAACACTGTTATCTCCCAAATGGCTCTGGTTCACGAGCCCAGCTAGTGTCCTTCTCTGCATGGTAGACAAGGTCAGCTGTCAACTGAACATTCATCTCCCTGAGTGGGCCTAGAGAGAGAGAGAGTGTGTATTCCAAATGGTACCCTATTCCCTATGTAGTGCACTACTTTTGACCAGGACCCATAGGGCTCTGTTCAAAAGTAGTGCACTAGGTAGGGAATAGTGTGCCATTTGGACTCAGACAGAGGCTTCTCGCTGCCCTCCCAGACACACGGCACATTTGGGTTCATTACTGTAAATCTCAATGCCCGGCTGTATGATATACGGCGCTTCGCAAAAGTATTCATCCCCCTTGGCGTTTTTCCTATTTCGTTTCATTACAACCTGTAATTTAAATGGATTTTTATTTGGATTTCATGTAATGGACAAACACAAAATAGTCCCAATTGGTGAAGTGAAATTCATTTCATGTATTCATCCCCTTTGATATGAAGCCCCTAAATAAGATCTGGTGCAACCAGTTACCTTCAGAAGTCACATAATTAGTTAAATAATGTCCACCTGTGTTCAGTATAAGTGTCACATGATCTCAGTATATATACACACACCTATTCGGAAAGGCACCAGAGTCTGCAACACCACTAAGCAAGGGGCACCAAAAAGCAAGCGGCACCATGAAGACCAAGGAGCTCTCCATACAGGTCAAGGACGAAGTTGTGGAGAAGTGCAGATAAGGGTTGGGTTGTAAAAAAATGTCAGAAACTTTGAACATCCCACGGAGCACCAATAAATCCATTATTATTAAATAGAAAGAATAAGACACCAAAACAGACCAGACAAGAGAGGGCCTCCCACCAAAACTCACAGATCAGACAAGAGAGGGCCTCCCACCAAAACAGACCAGACAAGGAGGGCCTCCCACCAAAACAGACCAGACAAGAGAGGGCCTCCCACCAAAACAGACCAGACAAGGAGGGCCGCCCACCAAAACTCATAGACCAGACAAGAGAGGGCCTCCCACCAAAACAGACCAGACAAGGAGGGCCTCCCACCAAAACTCACGAACCAGACAAGGAGGGCCGCCCACCAAAACTCACAGACCAGACAAGGAGGCCCACCCTACAGACCAGACAAGGAGAGCCCACCACCAAAACAGACCAGACAAGAGAAGACCGCCCACCAAAAACAGACCAGACAAGAGAGGGCCTCCCACCAAAACAGACCAGACAAGAGAAGACCGCCCACCAAAACTCATAGACCAGACAAGGAGGGCATTAATCAGAGAGGCAACAAAGAGACCAACGATAACCCTGAAGGAGCTGCAAAGCTCCACAGCGGAGATTGGAGTATCTGTTCATAGGACCACTTTAAGCCGTACACTCCACAGAACTGGGCTTTACTGTAGAGTACCCAGACAAAAGCCATAGCTTAAAGAATAAAATAAGCAAACACGTTTGGTGTTCTCCTAAAAGGCATGTGGGAGACTCCCCAAACATATGGAAGAAGGTACTCTGGTCAGGTGAGACTAAAATTGAGCTTTTTAGCCATCAAGGAAAATGATATGTCTGGCGCAAACCCAACACCTCTCATCACCCCGAGACACCATCCCTACAGTGAAGCATGGTGGTGGCAGCATCATGCTGTGGGGATGTTTTTCATTGGCAGGGACTGGAAAACTGGTCAGAATTGAAGGAATACTGCTAAATACAGGGAAATTCTTGAGGGAAACCTGTTTTCAGTCTTCCAGAGATTTGAGACTGGGACGGAGGTTCACCTTCCAGCAGGAGAATGACCCTAAGCATACTACTGCTAAAGCTAGACTCGAGTGGTTTAAGGCGGAAACAATTAAATGTCTTGTAATGGCCTAGTCAAAGCCCAGACCTCAATCCAATTGAATCCAATTGACTTAAAGATTTCTGTACACCAGTGGAACCCATCCAACTTAAAGGAGGTGGAGGACTTTAGCCTTGAAGAATGGCCAAAAAGCCCAGTGGCTAGATGTCCCGAGCTTATAGAGACATACCCCAAGAGGCTTGCAACTGTAATTGCTGCAAAAGGTGGCTCTACAAAGTATTGACTTTGTGGGGGGTGAATAGTTATGCACACTCAAGTTTTCTGTTTTTTTTGGTCTAATATCTTGTTTGTACCACTTATTGGTAGACATGTTGTGTAAATCAAATTATACAAAAACCCCCAAAAAATATTTTAATTCCAGGTTGTAAGGCAAACAAAATAGGAAAAATGTCAAAGGGAGTGAATACTTCCGCAAGCCACTGTATCTCTGTGTATCAGTCACCAGACCTCCAAGGTTACGTCCCAAATGGAACCTTATTCCTTATATGGTTGTATCCGAAATGGAACCTTATTCCTTATATGGTTGTATCCCAAATGGAACCTTATTCCTTATATGGTTGTATCCGAAATGGAACCTTATTCCTTATATGGTTGTATCTGAAATGAACACGATTCCTTATATGGTTGTATCCCAAATGAACCATATTCC
>NC_092164.1:9446926-9452216 GCF_045791955.1 Oncorhynchus clarkii lewisi | reverse complement strand
TAAGATAATAGATGATATGAGTGACTAAGGCAGCGTTGTATTAATAACATGAACTAAACTAAATGAGACAATGGTAAGATAATAGATGATATGAGTGACTAAGGCAGCGTTATATTAATAACATGAACTAAACTAAATGAGACAATGGTAAGATAATAGATGATATGAGTGACTAAGGCAGTGTTATATTAATAACATGAACTAAACTAAATGAGACAATGGTAAGATAATAGATGATATGAGTGACTAAGGCAGTGTTATATTAATAACATGAACTAAACTAAATGAGACAATGGTAAGATAATAGATGATATGAGTGACTAAGGCAGCGTTGTATTAATAACATGAACTAAACTAAATGAGACAATGGTAAGATAATAGATGATATGAGTGACTAAGGCAGCGTTGTATTAATAACATGAACTAAACTAAATGAGACAATGGTAAGATATTAGATGATATGAGTGACTAAGGCAGTGTTGTATTAATAACATGAACTAAACTAAATGAGACAATGGTAAGATATTAGATGATATGAGTGACTAAGGCAGTGTTGTATTAATAACATGAACTAAACTAATTGAGACAATGGTAAGATAATAGATGATATGAGTGACTAAGGCAGCGTTATATTAATAACATGAACTAAACTAAATGAGACAATGGTAAGATAATAGATGATATGAGTGACTAAGGCAGCGTTATATTAATAACATGAACTAAACTAAATGAGACAATGGTAAGATAATAGATGATATGAGTGACTAAGGCAGCGTTATATTAATAACATGAACTAAACTAAATGAGACAATGGTAAGATAATAGATGATATGAGTGACTAAGGCAGCGTTATATTAATAACATGAACTAAACTAAATGAGACAATGGTAAGATAATAGATGATATGAGTGACTAAGGCAGTGTTGTATTAATAACATGAACTAAACTAAATGAGACAATGGTAAGATAATAGATGATATGAGTGACTAAGGCAGCGTTATATTAATAACATGAACTAAACTAAATGAGACAATGGTAAGATAATAGATGATATGAGTGACTAAGGCAGTGTTATATTAATAACATGAACTAAACTAAATGAGACAATGGTAAGATAATAGATGATATGAGTGACTAAGGCAGCGGGGTATTAATAACATGAACTAAACTAAATGAGACAATGGTAAGATAATAGATGATATGAGTGACTAAGGCAGTGTTATATTAATAACATGAACTAAACTAAATGAGACAATGGTAAGATAATAGATGATATGAGTGACTAAGGCAGTGTTATATTAATAACATGAACTAAACTAAATGAGACAATGGTAAGATAATAGATGATATGAGTGACTAAGGCAGTGTTATATTAATAACATGAACTAAACTAATTGAGACAATGGTAAGATATTAGATGATATCAGTGACTAAGGCAGTGTTGTATTAATAACATGAACTAAACTAAATGAGACAATGGTAAGATAATAGATGATATCAGTGACTAAGGCAGTGTTATATTAATAACATGAACTAAACTAAATGAGACAATGGTAAGATAATAGGTGATATGAGTGACTAAGGCAGCGTTATATTAATAACATGAACTAAACTAAATGAGACAATGGTAAGATAATAGGTGATATGAGTGACTAAGGCAGTGTTATATTAATAACATGAACTAAACTAAATGAGACAATGGTAAGATAATAGATGATATGAGTGACTAAGGCAGCGTTGTATTAATAACATGAACTAAACTAAATGAGACAATGGTAAGATAATAGATGATATGAGTGACTAAGGCAGCGTTATATTAATAACATGAACTAAACTAAATGAGACAATGGTAAGATAATAGATGATATGAGTGACTAAGGCAGCGTTATATTAATAACATGAACTAAACTAAATGAGACAATGGTAAGATAATAGATGATATGAGTGACTAAGGCAGTATTAATAACATGAACTAAACTAAATGAGACAATGGTAAGATAATAGATGATATGAGTGACTAAGGCAGCGTTATATTAATAACATGAACTAAACTAAATGAGACAATGGTAAGATAATAGATGATATGAGTGACTAAGGCAGTGTTATATTAATAACATGAACTAAACTAAATGAGACAATGGTAAGATAATAGATGATATGAGTGACTAAGGCAGTGTTATATTAATAACATGAACTAAACTAAATGAGACAATGGTAAGATAATAGATGATATGAGTGACTAAGGCAGCGTTGTATTAATAACATGAACTAAACTAAATGAGACAATGGTAAGATAATAGATGATATGAGTGACTAAGGCAGTGTTATATTAATAACATGAACTAAACTAAATGAGACAATGGTAAGATAATAGATGATATGAGTGACTAAGGCAGCGTTATATTAATAACATGAACTAAACTAAATGAGACAATGGTAAGATAATAGATGATATGAGTGACTAAGGCAGCGTTATATTAATAACATGAACTAAACTAAATGAGACAATGGTAAGATAATAGATGATATGAGTGACTAAGGCAGCGTTGTATTAATAACATGAACTAAACTAAATGAGACAATGGTAAGATAATAGATGATATGAGTGACTAAGGCAGCGTTATATTAATAACATGAACTAAACTAAATGAGACAATGGTAAGATAATAGATGATATGAGTGACTAAGGCAGCGTTATATTAATAACATGAACTAAACTAAATGAGACAATGGTAAGATAATAGATGATATGAGTGACTAAGGCAGCGTTATATTAATAACATGAACTAAACTAAATGAGACAATGGTAAGATAATAGATGATATGAGTGACTAAGGCAGCGTTATATTAATAAAATAAATACGATGTAGAAACAGAAATAAAGTAGATAAAATGTCTGGGACGACTAAACACACCCTGAGTAAAAGCTCTGCTAGAAAGGTCTTATTAAGATCCTTCTAGAAAATATCTAAAAAAAAAAATTTTTATGAGGCTCTGCTCTGATCTGGAGGGAGGGAGGTTCACATTCAACAGCTTCTGAGGGTCTGATCTGGAGGGAGGGAGGGAGGTTCACATTCAACAGCTTCTGAGGCTCTGATCTGGAGGGAGGGAGGTTCACATTCAACAGCTTCTGAGGCTCTGATCTGGAGGGAGGGAGGTTCACATTCAACAGCTTCTGAGGCTCTGATCTGGAGGGAGGGAGGTTCACATTCAACAGCTTCTGAGGCTCTGATCTGGAGGGAGGGAGGTTCACATTCAACAGCTTCTGAGGCTCTGATCTGGAGGGAGGGAGGCTCACATTCAACAGTTTCTGAGGCTCTGCTCTGATCTGGAGGGAGGGAGGTTCACATTCAACAGTTTCTGAGGTTCTGGTCTGATCTGGAGGGAGGGAGGTTCACATTCAAAAGCTTTTGAGGCTCTGCTCTGATCTGGAGGGAGGGAGGTTCACATTCAACAGTTTCTGAGGTTCTGGTCTGGTCTGGAGGGAGGGAGGTTCACATTCAACAGCTTCTGAGGCTCTGATCTGGAGGGAGGGAGGTTCACATTCAACAGCTTCTGAGGCTCTGATCTGGAGGGAGGGAGGTTCACATTCAACAGCTTCTGAGGCTCTGATCTGGAGGGAGGGAGGTTCACATTCAACAGCTTCTGAGTCTCTGATCTGGAGGGAGGGAGGTTCACATTCAACAGTTTCTGAGGCTCTGATCTGGAGGGAGGGAGGTTCACATTCAACAGTTTCTGAGGCTCTGCTCTGATCTGGAGGGAGGGAGGTTCACATTCAACAGCTTCTGAGGCTCTGCTCTGATCTGGGGGGAGGGAGGGAGGTTCACATTCAACAGTTTCTGAGGCTCTGATCTGGACAGAGGGAGGTTCACATTCAACAGTTTCTGAGGTTCTGGTCTGATCTGGAGGGAGGGAGGTTCACATCCAACAGTTTCTGAGGGTCTGGTCTGGTCTGGAGGGAGGGAGGTTCACATCCAACAGTTTCTGAGGGTCTGGTCTGGTGTGGAGGGAGGGAGGTTGACATCCAACAGTTTATGAGGCTCTGGTCTGGTCTGGAGGGAGGGAGGTTCACATCCAACAGTTCTGAGGTTCTGGTCTGGAGGGAGGGAGGTTCACATTCAACAGTTTCTGAGGTTCTGGTCTGGTGTGGAGGGAGGGAGGTTGACATCCAACAGCTTCTGAGGTTCTGGTCTGGTGTGGAGGGAGGGAGGTTGACATCCAACAGTTTCTGAGGTTCTGGTCTGGTCTGGAGGGAGGGAGGTTCACATTCAACAGTTTCTGAGGTTCTGGTCTGGTCTGGAGGGAGGGAGGTTGACATCCAGCATATAGCAGATACACTATACTGTAGCAGTGCTGAACTAAGTGCACAATAAGTTGCTGTACACAAGAGTAATGCAGCCTGATAAATGACTCATAGAAGTTATTGATCCTTACAATTGTGTCCCAAAATGGCACCTTTTTCCCTACACAGTGTATAGATATAGCAGTGGTTAACTACAGTGCCTTGCAAAAGTCTTCAGCCCCCTTGGCGTTTTTCCTATTTTATTTCCTTACAACCCGGAATTGAATGGATTTTTATTTGTATTTCATGGAATGGACAAACACAAAATAATCAAAATTGGTGAAGTGAAATTTAAAAAAATAGAACTTCTTTCAAATAATTGGAAAAGTGGTACTTGCGTATGTATTCATCCCCCACGAAGCCCCTAAATAAGATCATCATTAGTTACATAAAGTCCACCTGTCTGCAATCTAAGTGTCACATGATCTCAGTGTATATATATACACCTGTTCTGAAAGGCCCCAGAGTCTGCAACACCACTAAAACAAGGGGCACCACCAAGCAAGCGGCACCATGAAGACCAAGGAGCTCTCCAAAACAGGTCAGGGACAAAGTTGTGGAGAAGTACAGATCAGGGTTGGGTTATAAAAAAATATCAGAAACTTTGGGATGGGGGGGGGGGGGGGGGGGTGAATGTTTGGAACCTGGTTGGTGGTTGGTCTGTTGGGTGTGTGACTAGGGAACCTGGTTGGTGTGTGACCAGGGAACCTGGTTGATGTGTGACCAGGGAACCTGGTTGGTGTGTGGCCAGGGAACCTGGTTGATGTGTGACCAGGGAACCTGGTTGGTGTGTGACTAGGGAACCTGGTTGGTGTGTGACCAGGAAACCTGGTTGGTGTGTGACCAGGGAACCTGGTTGATGTGTGACCAGGAAACCTGGTTGGTGTGTGACCAGGGAACTTGGTTGGTCTGTTGGGTGTGTGACTAGGGAACCTGGTTGATGTGTGA
>NC_092164.1:9406926-9441926 GCF_045791955.1 Oncorhynchus clarkii lewisi | reverse complement strand
TGTCTCTACAGTGTGTCTCTACAGTGTGTCTCCTCTACAGTGTGTCTCTACAGTGTGTCTTTACAGTGTGTCTCTACAGTGTGTCTCCTCTACAGTGTGTCTCTACAGTGTTTCTCTACAGTGTGTCTCTACAGTGTGTCTCCTCTACAGTGTGTCTCTACGGTGTGTCTCTACAGTGTGTCTCTACAGTGTGTCTCCTCTACAGTGTGTCTCTACAGTGTGTCTCCTCTACAGTGTGTCTCCTCTACAGTGTGTCTCTACAGTGTGTGTCTCTACAGTGTGTCTCCTCTACAGTGTGTCTCCTCTACAGTGTGTCTCTACAGTGTGTCTCTACAGTGTGTCTCTACAGTGTGTCTTTACAGTGTGTCTCTACAGTGTGTCTCCTCTACGGTGTGTCTCTACAGTGTGTCTCTACAGTGTGTCTCCTCTACAATGTGTCTCTACAGTGTGTCTCCTCTACAGTGTGTCTCCTCTACATTGTGTCTCTACAGTATGTCTCTACAGTGTGTCTCTACAGTGTGTCTCTACAGTGTGTCTCTACAGTGTGTCTCCTCTACAGTGTGTCTCTACAGTGTGTCTTTACAGTGTGTCTCTACAGTGTGTCTCCTCTACAGTGTGTCTCTACAGTGTGTCTCTACAGTGTGTCTCCTCTACAGTGTGTCTCTACAGTGTGTCTCTACGGTGTGTCTCTACAGTGTGTCTCATCTACAGTGTGTCTCTACTGTGTGTCTCTACTGTGTGTCTCTCAGTGTGTCTCTACAGTGTGTCTCCTCTACAGGGTGTGTCCTCTACAGTGTGTCTCCACAGTGTGTCTCTACAGTGTATCCTCTACAGTGTGTCTCTACAGTGTGTCTCTACAGTGTGTCTCTGCAGTGTGTCTCTACAGTGTGTCTCCTCTACAGTGTGTCTCTACAGTGTGTCTCTACAGTGTGTGTCCTCTACAGTGTCTCCTCTATAGTGTGTCCTCTACAGCGTGTCTCTACAGTGTGTCTCCTCTACATTGTGTCTCTACAGTATGTCTCTACAGTGTGTCTCTACAGTGTGTCTCTACAGTGTGTCTCTACAGTGTGTCTCCTCTACAGTGTGTCTCTACAGTGTGTCTTTACAGTGTGTCTCTACAGTGTGTCTCCTCTACAGTGTGTCTCTACAGTGTGTCTCTACAGTGTGTCTCCTCTACAGTGTGTCTCTACAGTGTGTCTCTACGGTGTGTCTCTACAGTGTGTCTCTACAGTGTGTCTCATCTACAGTGTGTCTCTACTGTGTGTCTCTACTGTGTGTCTCTCAGTGTGTCTCTACAGTGTGTCTCCTCTACAGGGTGTGTCCTCTACAGTGTGTCTCCACAGTGTGTCTCTACAGTGTATCCTCTACAGTGTGTCTCTACAGTGTGTCTCTACAGTGTGTCTCTACAGTGTGTCTCTACAGTATGTCTCCTCTACAGTGTGTCTCTACAGTGTGTCTCTACGGTGTGTCTCTACAGTGTGTCTCATCTACAGTGTGTCTCTACTGTGTGTCTCTACTGTGTGTCTCTCAGTGTGTCTCTACAGTGTGTCTCCTCTACAGGGTGTGTCCTCTACAGTGTGTCTCCACAGTGTGTCTCTACAGTGTGTCTCTACAGTGTATCCTCTACAGTGTGTCTCTACAGTGTGTCTCTACAGTGTGTCTCTGCAGTGTGTCTCTACAGTGTGTCTCCTCTACAGTGTGTCTCTACAGTGTGTGTCCTCTACAGTGTGTGTCCTCTACAGTGTCTCCACTATAGTGTGTCCTCTACAGTGTGTCTCTACAGTGTGTCTCCTCTACAGTGTGTCTCCTCTACAGTGTGTCTCCACTACAGTGTGTCTCCTCTACAGTGTGTCTCCTCTACAGTGTGTCTCCACTACAGTGTGTCTCTACAGTGTGTGTCCTCTACAGTGTGTGTCCTCTACAGTGTGTCTCCTCTACAGTGTGTATCCTCTACAGTGTGTCTCTACAGTGTGTCTCTACAGTGTGTGTCCTCTACAGTGCTGTAGTGCACTAAATAGGGCTATGGTCAGATGTAGTGCACTACACAGTGAATAGGGATGCCGACTAAGCTTCTTACTTCACTGAGTTCACACGCACAGACAGACAGACAGACAGACAGACAGACAGACAGACAGAGAGACAGAGAGACAGAGAGACAGAGAGACAGACAGACAGACAGACAGACAGACAGACAGACATACTAAAGCTGCTTGAGGTGGAAATTCACAGGAGACTCAAATCAAATAGCACGCTGGACCTGGTCATAGTGTTTTCACAGCAGGGTTAAGAGAGAGACACAGAGAGAGACACAGAGAGAGACACAGATAGAGATAGAGATAGAGACACAGAGAGAGACACAGAGAGAGACACAGAGAGAGAGACAGAGAGAGAGAGAGAGAGAGAGACAGAGAGAGACACAGAGAGAGAGACAGAGAGAGAGAGAGAGAGAGTCTGTTGATTTGACTGAATTATAGTAAAAACCCAACACCTTCATAACTTTTTATACAGTTCAGCTACTGACTAAATAATTACTGCTACATATGATTAATGACATCACTAACGATTCAGGTTCAGAGCATCATATCAACTTTCTCCTCTCTCTCTCTCTCTCTCTCTCTCTGTCTCTCTGTCTGTCTGTCTGTCTGTCTGTCTGTCTGTCTGTCTCTCTCTCTCTCTCTCTCTCTCTCTCTGTCTCTCTCTCTGTCTCTCTCTCTTTCTCTCTCTCTCTGTCTCTCTCTCTGTCTCTCTCTCTCTCTCTCTGTCTCTCTCTCTCTCTCTCTCTCTCTCTCTCTCTCTCTCTCTTCTCTCTCTCTCTCTGTCTCTCTCTCTGTCTCTCTCTCTCTCTCTCTCTCTCTCTCTCTCTCTCTCTCTCTCTCTCTCTCTCTCTCTCTCTCTCTCTCTCTCTCTCTCTCTCTCTCTCTGTCTCTCTCTCTCTGTCTCTCTCTCTGTCTCTCTCTCTTCTCTCTCTCTCTCTGTCTCTCTCTCTGTCTCTCTCTCTCTCTCTCTGTCTCTCTCTCTCTCTGTCTCTCTCTCTCTCTCTCTCTCTCTCTCTCTCTCTCTCTGTCTCTCTCTCTGTCTCTCTCTCTGTCTCTCTCTCTCTCTCTCTCTCTGTCTCTCTCTCTCTCTGTCTCTCTCTCTGTCTCTCTCTCTCTCTCTCTCTCTCTGTCTCTCTCTCTCCCTCCCTCTCTCCTTCTCTTTCTCTTTTCCCTCCTTCGGTATGATTCTCCACAGCGGTGTTAGCCAGGAATTTGAAACAGTTTAATCAGGACTCAACACCAACAGTAACGAAACACCCCCCTGGCTATACACACACACACACACTCTCTCTCTCTCTCTCTCTCTCTCTCTCTCTGGCCATTCAGTATTTACAGCTGTTGTGGTGATGGAGTGTGGCTCTGTGCACAATAACAAACATTGATTCTGATTAATAAAAGTAGGGTTCATTTTCCCAAGAAATGGATATATGCTGCATTTTTCCCTGTCTAGATATTAAGCAGACCTTCGCAAGGCCTTTCGGCATGTTGATGTGTATAACAATTATCTCGCCTGGATTCATTTTTTCATTTTTTTGGCTTCAATTCTAGTAAATCTCAAGTGTAGTTTCTCTTGCTCACAAATTGCTCACCATAAAAAAAAGTATTCACTGCCCAAAATATTTAAAAAATATATATATATTGTAACAATTCCGTAATTTCAATATCAAATGTATTCAAATCATTGTGGTGTACTACATCAGAATTCCCTTTCGTATTTAAATCTCTATTTCACTCGACTTGGCCTTGCACAGTCGGCCACAGACTGGGACCAAATGTCAGACGTGCTTTACGGTTGCCCACCAACCTGGGCTCAGGGGCAGACGTAATATAATAAACGAAAATCGTGGGACACTGATATGTTAAGTTTGGTATGGTCAGTGGCGTATCGCAGTTTCGCAGGGCTCCCTTGCAAGGTCTGGGCAAGTTCTTATTTTTCAATGACAGCTTACCGGGGAACAGTGGGGTTAACTGTCTTGTTCAGGGGCAGAACGACAGATTTTTACCTTGTCAGCTCAGGGATTTGATCCAGCAACATTTCGGTTACTAGTCCAACGCTCGAACCTCTAACCACTTTAACATGATATGTTATTAATTACAATTCATACAACATGTTACCGAATTTGAAATACTATAATTATATTGACAAGTATAGTGGGATTATTCTGTAATTGAATGGTTATATAGAAAGGTATATAATTTATTGTTAAATTTCTCTACCATAAGCCGCCTCCAATGTCATTTTGGAGAATTCGACAGTACATTCAACTGGCCATCTTCACAGATGAATCCCAGTTTCAACTGTACCGGGCAGATGGCAGACAGCGTGTGTGGTGTCGTGTGGGCGAGCAGTTTGCTGGTGTGCCTAATGGTGGTGGTGGGTTTATGGTATGGGGCAGGCATAAACTACGGACAACGAACAAAATTGTGTTTTATGTTGTGCCGTTCATCCGCCGCCATCACCTCATGTTTCAACATGATAACGCACGGCACCATGTCGCAAGGAGATACCATGACGCGATCGTGATCCCCGTTGTCGTGCCGTTCGTCTGCCGCCATCACCATGTCGCAAGGATCCGTGCACAATTCCTGGAAGCTGAAAATGGCCCAGTTCTTCAGTGGCCTGCATACTCACCAGACATGTCACCCATTGAGCATGTTTGGGATGCTCTGGATCAACGTGTACGACAGGGTGTTCCAGTTCCCGCCAATATCCAGCAACTTCACACAGCCATTGAAGAGGAGTGGGACAACATTCCACAGGCCACAATCAACAGCCTGATCAACTCTGTGTGAAGGAGATGTGTCACGCTGCATGAGGTAAATGGGGGTCACACCAGATACTGACTGGTTTTCATGAGGTAAATGATGGGTCACACCAGATACTGACTGGTTTTCATGAGGTAAATGGGGGTCACACCAGATACTGACTGGTTTTCATGAGATAAATGGGGGTCACACCAGATACTGACTGGTTTTCATGAGATAAATGGGGGTCACACCAGATACTGACTGGTTTTCATGAGATAAATGGGGGTCACACCAGATACTGACTGGTTTTCATGAGATAAATGGGGGTCACACCAGATACTGACTGGTTTTCATGAGATAAATGGGGGTCACACCAGATACTGACTGGTTTTCATGAGGTAAATGGGGGTCACACCAGATACTGACTGGTTTTCATGAGGTAAATGGGGGTCACACCAGATACTGACTGGTTTTCATGAGGTAAATGGGGGTCACACCAGATACTGACTGGTTTTCATGAGGTAAATGGGTGTCACACCAGATACTGACTAGTTTTCATGAGGTAAATGTGGGTCACACCAGATACTGACTGGTTTTCATGAGGTAAATGGGGGTCACACCAGATACTGACTGGTTTTCATGAGGTAAATGGGGGTCACACCAGATACTGACTGGTTTTCATGAGGTAAATGGGGGTCACACCAGATACTGACTGGTTTTCATGAGGTAAATGGGGGTCACACCAGATACTGACTGGTTTTCATGAGGTAAATGGGGGTCACACCAGATACTGACTGGTTTTCATGAGGTAAATGGGGGTCACACCAGATACTGACTGGTTTTCATGAGGTAAATGGGGGTCACACCAGATACTGACTGGTTTTCATGAGGTAAATGGGGGTCACACCAGATACTGACTGGTTTTCATGAGGTAAATGGGGGTCACACCAGATACTGACTGGTTTTCATGAGGTAAATGGGGGTCACACCAGATACTGACTGGTTTTCATGAGGTAAATGGGGGTCACACCAGATACTGACTGGTTTTCATGAGGTAAATGGGTGTCACACCAGATACTGACTAGTTTTCATGAGGTAAATGTGGGTCACACCAGATACTGACTGGTTTTCATGAGGTAAATGGGGGTCACACCAGATACTGACTGGTTTTCATGAGGTAAATGGGGGTCACACCAGATACTGACTGGTTTTCATGAGGTAAATGGGGGTCACACCAGATACTGACTGGTTTTCATGAGGTAAATGGGGGTCACACCAGATACTGACTGGTTTTCATGAGGTAAATGGGGGTCACACCAGATACTGACTGGTTTTCATGAGGTAAATGGGGGTCACACCAGATACTGACTGGTTTTCATGAGGTAAATGATGGGTCACACCAGATACTGACTGGTTTTCATGAGGTAAATGGGGGTCACACCAGATACTGACTGGTTTTCATGAGGTAAATAGGGGTCACACCAGATACTGACTGGTTTTCATGAGGTAAATGGGGGTCACACCAGATACTGACTGGTTTTCATGAGGTAAATGGGGGTCACACCAGATACTGACTGGTTTTCATGAGGTAAATGGGGGTCACACCAGATACTGACTGGTTTTCTGATCTACGCCCCTACTTATTTTTAAAAGGTATCTGTGACCAACGGATGCATATCTGTATTCCCAGTCATGTGAAATCCAGAGATTAGGTCCTAATTCATTTATTTACATCGACTGATTTCCTTATATGAACTGTAAATTAAAAAAAATGAAATTGTTGCATGTTGTGGTTCGCATTTTTGTTCAGTGTTACAACTCTGTCATATTCGTACAACTGTTTCTTTTTTAAATTGACTTTTAGATATTTTCCAACAAAGTCATAATTCCAGACTGGTAAAATACCCAGCAGCCTCGTCAAGATGATCTGGTTCCAGACTGGTAAAATACCCAGCAGCCTCGTCAAGATGATCTGGTTCCATACTGGTAAAATACCCAGCAGCCTCGTCAAGATGATCTGGTTCCAGACTGGTAAAACACCCAGCAGCCCTGTCAAGATGATCTGGTTCCAGACTGGTTAAATACCCAACAGCCTCGTCAAGATGATCTGGTTCCAGACTGGTAAAACACCCAGCAGCCTCGTCAAGATGATCTGGTTGCAGACTGGTTAAATACCCAACAGCCTAGTCAAGATGATCTGGTTCTAGACTGGTAAAACAGCCAGCAGCCCTGTCAAGATGATCTGGTTCCAGACTGGTTAAATACCCAACAGCCTCGTCAAGATGATCTGGTTCCAGACTGGTAAAACACCCAGCAGCCCTGTCAAGATGATCTGGTTCCAGACTGGTAAAACACCCAGCAGCCCTGTCAAGATGATCTGGTTCCAGACTGGTTAAATACCCAGCAGCCCTGTCAAGATGATCTGGTTGCAGACTGGTAAAATACCCAGCAGCCTCGTCAACATGATCTGGTTCCAGACTGGTAAAACACCCAGCAGCCCTGTCAAATATGATCTGGTTCCAGACTGGTAAAATACCCAGCAGCCTCGTCAAGATGATCTGGTTCCAGACTGGTAAAACACCCAGCAGCCTCGTCAAGATGATCTGGTTCCAGACTGGTAAAACACCCAGCAGCCTCGTCAAGATGATCTGGTTCCAGACTGGTAAAACACCCAGCAGCCTCGTCAAGATGATCTGGTTCCAGACTGGTAAAACACCCAGCAGCCTCGTCAAGATGATCTGGTTCCAGACTGGTAAAACACCCAGCAGCCTCGTCAAGATGATCTGGTTCCAGACTGGTAAAACACCCAGCAGCCTCGTCAAGATGATCTGGTTCCAGACTGGTAAAACACCCAGCAGCCTCGTCAAGATGATCTGGTTCCAGACTGGTAAAACACCCAGCAGCCTCGTCAAGATGATCTGGTTCCAGACTGGTAAAACACCCAGCAGCCCTGTCAAGATGATCTGGTTCCAGACTGGTAAAATACCCAGCAGCCTCGTCAAGATGATCTGGTTCCAGACTGGTAAAACACCCAGCAGCCTCGTCAAGATGATCTGGTTCCAGACTGGTAAAACACCCAGCAGCCTCGTCAAGATGATCTGGTTCCAGACTGGTAAAACACCCAGCAGCCTCGTCAAGATGATCTGGTTCCAGACTGGTAAAACACCCAGCAGCCTCGTCAAGATGATCTGGTTCCAGACTGGTAAAACACCCAGCAGCCTCGTCAAGATGATCTGGTTCCAGACTGGTAAAACACCCAGCAGCCTCGTCAAGATGATCTGGTTCCAGACTGGTAAAACACCCAGCAGCCTCGTCAAGATGATCTGGTTCCAGACTGGTAAAACACCCAGCAGCCTCGTCAAGATGATCTGGTTCCAGACTGGTAAAATACCCAGCAGCCTCGTCAAGATGATCTGGTTCCAGACTGGTAAAACACCCAGCAGCCTCGTCAAGATGATCTGGTTCCAGACTGGTAAAACACCCAGCAGCCTCGTCAAGATGATCTGGTTCCAGACTGGTAAAACACCCAGCAGCCTCGTCAAGATGATCTGGTTCCAGACTGGTAAAACACCCAGCAGCCTCGTCAAGATGATCTGGTTCCAGACTGGTAAAACACCCAGCAGCCTCGTCAAGATGATCTGGTTCCAGACTGGTAAAACACCCAGCAGCTTCGTCAAGATGATCTGGTTCCAGACTGGTAAAACACCCAGCAGCCTCGTCAAGATGATCTGGTTCCAGACTGGTAAAACACCCAGCAGCCTCGTCAAGATGATCTGGTTCCAGACTGGTAAAACACCCAGCAGCCTCGTCAAGATGATCTGGTTCCAGACTGGTAAAACACCCAGCAGCCTCGTCAAGATGATCTGGTTCCAGACTGGTAAAACACCCAGCAGCCTCGTCAAGATGATCTGGTTCCAGACTGGTAAAACACCCAGCAGCCTCGTCAAGATGATCTGGTTCCAGACTGGTAAAACACCCAGCAGCCTCGTCAAGATGATCTGGTTCCAGACTGGTAAAACACCCAGCAGCCTCGTCAAGATGATCTGGTTCCAGACTGGTAAAATACCCAGCAGCCTCGTCAAGATGATCTGGTTCCAGACTGGTAAAACACCCAGCAGCCTCGTCAAGATGATCTGGTTCCAGACTGGTAAAACACCCAGCAGCCTCGTCAAGATGATCTGGTTCCAGACTGGTAAAACACCCAGCAGCCTCGTCAAGATGATCTGGTTCCAGACTGGTAAAACACCCAGCAGCCTCGTCAAGATGATCTGGTTCCAGACTGGTAAAACACCCAGCAGCCTCGTCAAGATGATCTGGTTCCAGACTGGTAAAACACCCAGCAGCTTCGTCAAGATGATCTGGTTCCAGACTGGTAAAACACCCAGCAGCCTCGTCAAGATGATCTGGTTCCAGACTGGTAAAACACCCAGCAGCCTCGTCAAGATGATCTGGTTCCAGACTGGTAAAACACCCAGCAGCCTCGTCAAGATGATCTGGTTCCAGACTGGTAAAACACCCAGCAGCCTCGTCAAGATGATCTCCACGTGGTTGGACTGGAGCATTTGTTTTCCTTAGCATACTCTTTGTCTCTCACGGTTTGAAATATAGATAGACATAGATAGCTGATCTAGATTGTAGATAGCTGATCTAGATCGTAGATAGCTGATCTAGTTTGTAGATAGCTGATCTAGATTGTAGATAGCTGATCTAGATTGTAGATAGCTGATCTAGATCGTAGATAGCTGATCTAGTTTGTAGATAGCTGATCTAGATTGTAGATAGCTGATCTAGATTGTAGATAGCTGATCTAGATTGTAGATAGTCTACAGAACCGTTTTGAGATGTTTGATCTTGAAGCACCAGATATCAAAGATATTACTCCAACAGACCCTTACAGCCTGTTTCATTTGGATCAGTCCCTTACAGCCTGTTTCATTGGGATCAGTCCCTTACAGCCTGTTTCATTTGGATCAGTCCCTTACAGCCTGTTTCATTTGGATCAGTCCCTTACAGCCTGTTTCATTTGGATCAGTCCCTTACAGCCTGTTTCATTTGGATCAGTCCCTTACAGTCTGTTTCATTTGGATCCGTCCCTTACAGCCTGTTTCATTTGGATCAGTCCCTTACAGTCTGTTTAATTTGGTTGTTTGGGTGTTGGGGCGGCAGGTAGTCTAGTGGTTAGAGGGGGGCGGCAGGTAGCTTAGTGGTTAGAGCAGGTCGCCTAGTGGTTAGAGCAGGTAGCCTAGTGGTTAGAGCAGGTAGCCTAGTGGTTAGAGCAGGTAGCCTAGTGGTAAGAGCCTAGTGGTTAGAGCAGGTAGCCTAGTGGTTAGAGCAGGTAGCCTAGTGGTAAGATCAGGTAGCCTAGTGGTTAGAGCAGGTAGCCTAGTGGTTAGAGCAGGTAGCCTAGTGGTAAGATCAGGTAGCCTAGTGGTTAGAGCAGGTAGCCTAGTGGTTAGAGCAGGTAGCCTAGTGGTAAGAGCAGGTAGCCTAGTGGTTAGAGAAGGTAGCCTAGTGGTTAGAGCAGGTAGTCTAGTGGTTAAAGCAGGTAGTCTAGTGGTTAAAGCAGGTCGCCTGGTGGTTAGAGTGTTGGGCCAGTAACCGAAAGGTTGCTAGATCGAATCCCTGAGCTGACAAGGTAAAAATCTGTCCTTCTGCCCCTGAACAAGGCAGTTAGCCCAGTGTTCCCTGGTAGGTCGTCAGTGTAAATGAGAACTTGTTCTTAACTGACTTTCCTAGTTACATTTTCATTTAATTTCCCCCCCGCTTAAATTCTAATTTATAATCAAAACATTGTCATTAATTTACATCCTAATATGAAAGGCACGACCCGGTAGGCCGTTTTAATTTCAGAAAAGCAATATAATATGAAAATAAAGCACTTTTTAATATTCGAACAAGGATTTGTTTTCAGAGACAGACAATAAGAACATGGTTTAAGGGAATGACAGGTTCACTGGGAGGTGACTAAGGATGCGTTCCAAATGGAACTCTATTCCCTATATAGTGCACTACTTCAGACCAGAGCCCTGTAGAACCCTATTCCCTATATAGTGCACTACTTTAGACCAGGGCCCTATAGAACCCTATTCCCTATATAGTGCACTACTTTAGACCAGAGCCCTATAGAACCCTATTCCCTATATAGTGCACTACTTCAGACCAGAGCCCTATGGAACCCTATTCCCTACATAGTGCACTCCAGGGCCCTATAGAACCCTATTCCCTATATAATGCACTAATTTAGACCAGAACCCTATAGAACCCTATTCCCTATATAATGCACTACTTTAGACCAGAGCCCTATAGAACCCTATTCCCTATATAATGCACTACTTTAGACCAGAGCCCTATAGAACCCTATTCCCTATATATAGTGCACTACTTTAGACCAGAGCCCTATAGAACCCTATTCCCTATATATAGTGCACTACTTCAGACCAGAGCCCTATAGAACCCTATTCCCTATATAATGCACTACTTTAGACCAGAGCCTTATATAGGGAAATAGGGTGCCATTTGGGACACACTTAAGGAGGCAGGTAGAGGGTTTGTTTGGTGGCCAGGCAAGAAGCCTCCTCTTGAAACTGTATAACAACAAAATACAAATTTTAATCTCACACAAAATCCAGTAGATTTGAAGAAAATTACAGATTTTAATTGACTTCTGCACTGCACTCTGGGGTCAGCTTTTCCAATGCAATCGAAAGGGGTATGAAAAAAAAACATTGTTATATCAATCAATCAATCAATCAATCAATCAATCAATATTGTTATACACACCAAATGATCCTCATCCCTTTCCAACGATCCTGACATCCTTGTGAAAAAAAAATAAAAATAGAATCTCTCCCATTTTTTAAAATTTGTACGTTTTAAGGAGTAATTTCTTAGGGCTTTCTTGAAAAAGAAATACAATAATAATTATCTTGTCTATTTAAAGATTTTGTTATAAAGTTATAAAACATTTCTTATTATCTACAATATATACATCACATTGGGTCTTTTAATACGTTTTTAAAACGAGGACATGTCACAAACGGCACCCTAATTCCTATATAGTGCACCACCATGGGCCCTTGATTTAAAAATAGTGCACTAAATAGGCAAAAGGGGGGTGCAATTTGGGATCCAGGCCTTTTGCCTTTTTGAGGATGAAGATCTACACTTCACAATTCACATTGTTTATAAACAGTTACAATGTAACAGTTTTGTACGTTGGAGTCTTTGCCTCAAAGTCTTTGCGATGTCAACGTCGTCAAATGTTTGAGATTTCCGTCCGCTTTCTATCTGCGTCGCGCACGTCACCGTTCGTCTTCAAAGGCATTTCAACCTCTAGTCTTTTCATTTGACGTTTCCTCCATTTCTTCAGTTTCCTGCAGCATATATAAGCAGTCAACGTGACGACGATGCAGAATAGTCCCAGACAGGTCACTGACAGAGCTATGAGTAGAGGCTGACAGGGGAACAGGTCCTCCCTGCCGGGCCTCTCTGTCAGTTTACCCACGTACCACTGCTTCTCCTCCATCTGGATCTCAGCCTCCTCCCCGGTGAGAAGACTCTGGATGTAGCTCTCGTTTGAAACCGTCTCGTTGACGAAAAGGTTGACCAGGACCGTGGAGTGGAGAGGTTCGGGTTGACCGTGGTCCGAGACTTTAACCAGTAGACTGTAGAGACCGCGGTCACTCAGTTCTCTCTTCAACGTGATGTTCCCTGTGTCCGGGTCGATATCAAACGACCCCGGCTCGCCACCCTTCCTCTTGATGATGCTGTAGGCGATAACGGCGTTCATTCCCGTGTCTTTATCCACGGCGTAAACCTCTGTGATGGAGGTCCCTGGTAGGGTGCTAGGCAACACCAGCATGTAGGACTGGTTAGACTGGGGGAACAAGACGACGGGAGGGTTGTCGTTTACGTCAAGGAGGAGGACGGTAACCACGGTGAGGCAGGAGAGAGAGGGTTCCCCTCCGTCGACTGCCTCGATCCAGAGGTAGTACGTCCCCTGTTGCTCCCGGTCCAGAGGGGTACGGGCCCTGAGAGCGCCACGCCCCGCGTCGATCACGAAGATGTCGCTGCCGTTGACGATGGAGAGGGCCACCCAGCCGTTCTCGCCTGCGTCCGCGTCTGTTACCGAGAGGACGCCGATCTCGCCAAAACCCGGGAAATTCTCCGGCACAAAGAACGTGAAGTCTTTATTGATGAAGCGCGGGCTGTTGGGTAAAAAAATAAAAATCAATCAATCAATCAAAACAATCAATCAAAACAATCAATCAAATCAATCAATCAAATCAATCAAATCATATCAATCAATCAAAACAATCAACCAAAACAGCAGTTATCACAAAGTGTCTGGCCTTCCTCTTACCTGTTGTCATTGCGGTCCAGCACAGTGATGACCACTGTAGCTATAGACTCTCTCCTGGGGGTCCCTCGGTCCACCGCCCGAACCATGAACCTGCAGAGGATACAGTTTAGAGTTTACAAACTTTTATTATTATTGTCTCGTCACAATATTACAACAACAATAAACAAAACATATTGCAGATATATAAAATAAAATAAACACTATGAACATCCATAGGCAGTTATAATGCATTGTGTCATCCATATATCCAGTTTCTGCTTTAAATAACATTCAGCTTATTAAGGCTTCGTAAAGGCTTCATAAAGCCTACCTGACTAAGCTCTACATAAAGGCTTCATAAAGCCTACCTAACTAAGCTCTACATAAAGGCTTCATAAAGCCTACCTAACTAAGCTCTACATAAAGGGTTCATAAAACCTACCTAACTAAGCTCTACATAAAGGCTTCATAAAGCCTACCTAACTAAGCGCTACATAAAGGCTTCATAAAACCTACCTAACTAAGCTCTACATAAAGGCTTCATAAAGCCTACCTAACTAAGCTTGACATAAAGGGTTCATAAAGCCTACCTAACTAAGCTCTACATAAAGGCTTCATAAAGCCTACCTAACTAAGCTCTACATATAGGGTTCATAAAGCCTACCTAACTAAGCTCGACATAAAGGGTTCATAAAGCCTACCTAACTAAGCTCTACATAAAGGGTTCATAAAGCCTACCTGACTAAGCTCTACATAAAGGGTTCATAAAGCCTACCTAACTAAGCTCTACATAAAGGGTTCATAAAGCCTACCTGACTAAGCTCTACATAAAGGGTTCATAAAGCCTACCTAACTAAGCTCTACATAAAGGCTTCATAAAGCCTACCTAACTAAGCTCTACATAAAGGCTTCATAAAGCCTACCTAACTAAGCTCTACATAAAGGGTTCATAAAGCCTACCTGACTAAGCGCTACATGAAGGCTTCATAAAGCCTACCTAACTAAGCTCTACATAAATGTCTTACGAAGCATCTATAACCGTACGTCATGCTTTAAAAAGGGTTCATAATTGTGACATAACATGTTGTGCTGCAGGATGTGACACATGATCTAAAGAGAATTTATGTGAGTCAAGTCACGTTACAATTACCTTGATAAAAGCCCCCCAACATAAGGGGCTTTCAACTGAAACCAAGATACATGTTCCTCCCTACATAAACACGCAGACGACAATATAACAAGTCATACTGTGGGGTGTTGAACCCAGTCAGGTCTCTATATAACAAGTCATACTGTGGGGTGTTGGACCCAGTCAGGTCTTTATATAACAAGTCATACTGTGGGGTGTTGGACCCAGTCAGGTCTTTATATAACAAGTCATACTGTGGGGTGTTGGACCCAGTCAGGTCTTTATATAACAAGTCATACTGTGGGGTGTTGAACCCAGTCAGGTCTTTATATAACAAGTCATACTGTGGGGTGTTGGACCCAGTCAGGTCTTTATATAACAAGTCATACTGTGGGGTGTTGGACCCAGTCAGGTCTTTATATAACAAGTCATACTGTGGGGTGTTGGACCCAGTCAGGTCTTTATATATCAATATAACAAGTCATACTGTGGGGTGTTGGACCCAGTCAGGTCTTTATATAACAAGTCATACTGTGGGGTGTTGAACCCAGTCAGGTCTCTATATAACAAGTCATACTGTGGGGTGTTGGACCCAGTCAGGTCTTTATATAACAAGTCATACTGTGGGGTGTTGGACCCAGTCAGGTCTTTATATAACAAGTCATACTGTGGGGTGTTGAACCCAGTCAGGTCTTTATATAACAAGTCATACTGTGGGGTGTTGGACCCAGTCAGGTCTTTATATAACAAGTCATACTGTGGGGTGTTGGACCCAGTCAGGTCTTTATATAACAAGTCATACTGTGGGGTGTTGGACCCAGTCAGGTCTTTATATATCAATATAACAAGTCATACTGTGGGGTGTTGGACCCAGTCAGGTCTTTATATAACAAGTCATACTGTGGGGTGTTGGACCCAGTCAGGTCTTTATATAACAAGTCATACTGTGGGGTGTTGGACCCAGTCAGGTCTTTATATAACAATATAACAAGTCATACTGTGGGGTGTTGAACCCAGTCAGGTCTCTATATAACAAGTCATACTGTGGGGTGTTGAACCCAGTCAGGTCTTTATATAACAAGTCATACTGTGGGGTGTTGGACCCAGTCAGGTCTTTATATAACAAGTCATACTGTGGGGTGTTGGACCCAGTCAGGTCTTTATATAACAAGTCATACTGTGGGGTGTTGGACCCAGTCAGGTCTTTATATAACAAGTCATACTGTGGGGTGTTGGACCCAGTCAGGTCTTTATATAACAAGTCATACTGTGGGGTGTTGGACCCAGTCAGGTCTCTATATAACAAGTCATACTGTGGGGTGTTGGACCCAGTCAGGGCTTTATATAACAAGTCATACTGTGGGGTGCTGAACCCAGTCAGGTCTTTATATAACAAGTCATACTGTGGGGTGTTGGACCCAGTCAGGTCTCTATATAACAATATAACAAGTCATACTGTGGGGTGTTGGACCCAGTCAGGTCTTTATATAACAAGTCATACTGTGGGGTGTTGGACCCAGTCAGGCCTCTATATAACAATATAACAAGTCATACTGTGGGGTGTTGGACCCAGTCAGGTCTTTATATAACAATATAACAAGTCATACTGTGGGGTGTTGAACCCAGTCAGGTCTTTATATAACAATATAACAAGTCATACTGTGGGGTGTTGAACCCAGTCAGGTCTTTATATAACAAGTCATACTGTGGGGTGTTGGACCCAGTCAGGTCTTTATATAACAATATAACAAGTCATACTGTGGGGTGTTGGACCCAGTCAGGTCTTTATATAACAAGTCATACTGTGGGGTGTTGGACCCAGTCAGGTCTTTATATAACAATATAACAAGTCATACTGTGGGGTGCTGGACCCAGTCAGGTCTTTATATAACAAGTCATACTGTGGGGTGTTGGACCCAGTCAGGTCTTTATATAACAAGTCATACTGTGGGGTGTTGAACCCAGTCAGGTCTTTATATAACAAGTCATACTGTGGGGTGTTGAACCCAGTCAGGTCTTTATATAACAAGTCATACTGTGGGGTGTTGAACCCAGTCAGGTCTTTATATAACAATATAACAAGGCATACTGTGGGGTGCTGGACCCAGTCAGGTCTTTATATAACAAGTCATACTGTGGGGTGTTGGACCCAGTCAGGTCTTTATATAACAAGTCATACTGTGGGGTGTTGGACCCAGTCAGGTCTTTATATAACAAGTCATACTGTGGGGTGTTGGACCCAGTCAGGTCTCTATATAACAAGTCATACTGTGGGGTGTTGAACCCAGTCAGGTCTTTATATAACAATATAACAAGTCATACTGTGGGGTGTTGGACCCAGTCAGGTCTTTATATAACAAGTCATACTGTGGGGTGTTGGACCCAGTCAGGTCTTTATATAACAAGTCATACTGTGGGGTGTTGGACCCAGTCAGGTCTTTATATAACAAGTCATACTGTGGGGTGTTGAACCCAGTCAGGTCTTTATATAACAATATAACAAGTCATACTGTGGGGTGTTGGACCCAGTCAGGTCTTTATATAACAAGTCATACTGTGGGGTGTTGGACCCAGTCAGGTCTCTATATAACAAGTCATACTGTGGGGTGTTGGACCCAGTCAGGTCTTTATATAACAAGTCATACTGTGGGGTGTTGGACCCAGTCAGGTCTTTATATAACAATATAACAAGTCATACTGTGGGGTGTTGGACCCAGTCAGGTCTCTATATAACAATATAACAAGTCATACTGTGGGGTGTTGGACCCAGTCAGGTCTCTATATAACAAGTCATACTGTGGGGTGTTGGACCCAGTCAGGTCTTTATATAACAATATAACAAGTCATACTGTGGGGTGTTGGACCCAGTCAGGTCTTTATATAACAAGTCATACTGTGGGGTGTTGGACCCAGTCAGGTCTTTATATAACAAGTCATACTGTGGGGTGTTGGACCCAGTCAGGTCTTTATATAACAAGTCATACTGTGGGGTGTTGAACCCAGTCAGGTCTTTATATAACAATATAACAAGTCATACTGTGGGGTGTTGGACCCAGTCAGGTCTTTATATAACAAGTCATACTGTGGGGTGTTGGACCCAGTCAGGTCTCTATATAACAAGTCATACTGTGGGGTGTTGGACCCAGTCAGGTCTTTATATAACAAGTCATACTGTGGGGTGTTGGACCCAGTCAGGTCTTTATATAACAAGTCATACTGTGGGGTGTTGGACCCAGTCAGGTCTCTATATAACAAGTCATACTGTGGGGTGTTGGACCCAGTCAGGGCTTTATATAACAAGTCATACTGTGGGGTGCTGAACCCAGTCAGGTCTTTATATAACAAGTCATACTGTGGGGTGTTGGACCCAGTCAGGTCTCTATATAACAATATAACAAGTCATACTGTGGGGTGTTGGACCCAGTCAGGTCTTTATATAACAAGTCATACTGTGGGGTGTTGGACCCAGTCAGGCCTCTATATAACAATATAACAAGTCATACTGTGGGGTGTTGGACCCAGTCAGGTCTTTATATAACAATATAACAAGTCATACTGTGGGGTGTTGAACCCAGTCAGGTCTTTATATAACAATATAACAAGTCATACTGTGGGGTGTTGAACCCAGTCAGGTCTTTATATAACAAGTCATACTGTGGGGTGTTGGACCCAGTCAGGTCTTTATATAACAATATAACAAGTCATACTGTGGGGTGTTGGACCCAGTCAGGTCTTTATATAACAAGTCATACTGTGGGGTGTTGGACCCAGTCAGGTCTTTATATAACAATATAACAAGTCATACTGTGGGGTGCTGGACCCAGTCAGGTCTTTATATAACAAGTCATACTGTGGGGTGTTGGACCCAGTCAGGTCTTTATATAACAAGTCATACTGTGGGGTGTTGAACCCAGTCAGGTCTTTATATAACAAGTCATACTGTGGGGTGTTGAACCCAGTCAGGTCTTTATATAACAAGTCATACTGTGGGGTGTTGAACCCAGTCAGGTCTTTATATAACAATATAACAAGGCATACTGTGGGGTGCTGGACCCAGTCAGGTCTTTATATAACAAGTCATACTGTGGGGTGTTGGACCCAGTCAGGTCTTTATATAACAAGTCATACTGTGGGGTGTTGGACCAAGTCAGGTCTTTATATAACAAGTCATACTGTAGGGTGTTGAACCCAGTCAGGTCTCTATATAACAAGTCATACTGTGGGGTGTTGGACCCAGTCAGGTCTTTATATAACAAGTCATACTGTGGGGTGTTGGACCCAGTCAGGTCTCTATATAACAAGTCATACTGTGGGGTGTTGAACCCAGTCAGGTCTTTATATAACAAGTCATACTGTGGGGTGTTGAACCCAGTCAGGTCTTTATATAACAATATAACAAGTCATACTGTGGGGTGTTGGACCCAGTCAGGTCTTTATATAACAAGTCATACTGTGGGGTGTTGGACCCAGTCAGGTCTCTATATAACAAGTCATACTGTGGGGTGTTGGACCCAGTCAGGTCTTTATATAACAAGTCATACTGTGGGGTGTTGGACCCAGTCAGGTCTTTATATAACAATATAACAAGTCATACTGTGGGGTGTTGGACCCAGTCAGGTCTCTATATAACAATATAACAAGTCATACTGTGGGGTGTTGGACCCAGTCAGGTCTCTATATAACAAGTCATACTGTGGGGTGTTGGACCCAGTCAGGTCTTTATATAACAATATAACAAGTCATACTGTGGGGTGTTGGACCCAGTCAGGTCTTTATATAACAAGTCATACTGTGGGGTGCTGGACCCAGTCAGGTCTTTATATAACAAGTCATACTGTGGGGTGTTGGACCCAGTCAGGTCTTTATATAACAATATAACAAGTCATACTGTGGGGTGTTGGACCCAGTCAGGTCTTTATATAACAAGTCATACTGTGGGGTGTTGGACCCAGTCAGGTCTTTATATAACAAGTCATACTGTGGGGTGCTGGACCCAGTCAGGTCTTTATATAACAAGTCATACTGTGGGGTGTTGGACCCAGTCAGGTCTTTATATAACAAGTCATACTGTGGGGTGTTGGACCCAGGCAGGTCTTTATATAACAAGTCATACTGTGGGGTGTTGGACCCAGGCAGGTCTTTATATAACAAGTCATACTGTAGGGTGTTGAACCCAGTCAGGTCTCTATATAACAAGTCATACTGTGGGGTGTTGAACCCAGTCAGGTCTTTATATAACAATATAACAAGTCATACTGTGGGGTGTTGGACCCAGTCAGGTCTTTATATAACAATATAACAAGTCATACTGTGGGGTGTTGGACCCAGTCAGGTCTTTATATAACAAGTCATACTGTGGGGTGCTGGACCCAGTCAGGTCTTTATATAACAAGTCATACTGTGGGGTGTTGGACCCAGTCAGGTCTTTATATAACAATATAACAAGTCATACTGTGGGGTGTTGGACCCAGTCAGGTCTTTATATAACAAGTCATACTGTGGGGTGTTGGACCCAGTCAGGTCTTTATATAACAAGTCATACTGTGGGGTGCTGGACCCAGTCAGGTCTTTATATAACAAGTCATACTGTGGGGTGTTGGACCCAGTCAGGTCTTTATATAACAAGTCATACTGTGGGGTGTTGGACCCAGTCAGGTCTTTATATAACAAGTCATACTGTGGGGTGTTGGACCCAGGCAGGTCTTTATATAACAAGTCATACTGTGGGGTGTTGGACCCAGGCAGGTCTTTATATAACAAGTCATACTGTAGGGTGTTGAACCCAGTCAGGTCTCTATATAACAAGTCATACTGTGGGGTGTTGAACCCAGTCAGGTCTTTATATAACAATATAACAAGTCATACTGTGGGGTGTTGGACCCAGTCAGGTTTCTATATAACAATATAACAAGTCATACTGTGGGGTGTTGGACCCAGGCAGGTCTTTATATAACAAGTCATACTGTAGGGTGTTGAACCCAGTCAGGTCTCTATATAACAAGTCATACTGTGGGGTGTTGAACCCAGTCAGGTCTTTATATAACAATATAACAAGTCATACTGTGGGGTGTTGGACCCAGTCAGGTCTTTATATAACAAGTCATACTGTGGGGTGTTGGACCCAGGCAGGTCTTTATATAACAAGTCATACTGTAGGGTGTTGGACCCAGTCAGGTCTTTATATAACAAGTCATACTGTGGGGTGTTGAACCCAGTCAGGTCTCTATATAACAATATAACAAGTCATACTGTGGGGTGTTGAACCCAGGCAGGTCTTTATATAACAATATAACAAGTCATACTGTGGGGTGTTGAACCCAGTCAGGTCTCTATATAACAATATAACAAGTCATACTGTGGGGTGTTGAACCCAGTCAGGTCTTTATATAACAATATAACAAGTCATACTGTGGGGTGTTGGACCCAGTCAGGTCTTTATATAACAAGTCATACTGTGGGGTGTTGAACCCAGTCAGGTCTCTATATAACAATATAACAAGTCATACTGTGGGGTGTTGGACCCAGTCAGGTCTCTATATAACAAGTCATACTGTGGGGTGTTGAACCCAGTCAGGTCTCTATATAACAATATAACAAGTCATACTGTGGGGTGCTGGACCCAGTCAGGTCTTTATATAACAATATAACAAGTCATACTGTGGGGTGTTGGACCCAGTCAGGTCTCTATATAACAAGTCATACTGTGGGGTGTTGAACCCAGTCAGGTCTTTATATAACAAGTCATACTGTGGGGTGTTGGACCCAGGCAGGTCTTTATATAACAAGTCATACTGTAGGGTGTTGGACCCAGTCAGGTCTCTATATAACAAGTCATACTGTGGGGTGTTGAACCCAGTCAGGTCTCTATATAACAATATAACAAGTCATACTGTGGGGTGTTGAACCCAGTCAGGTCTCTATATAACAATATAACAAGTCATACTGTGGGGTGTTGGACCCAGGCAGGTCTTTATATAACAAGTCATACTGTGGGGTGTTGGACCCAGTCAGGTCTTTATATAACAAGTCACACTGTGGGGTGTTGAACCCAGTCAGGTCTCTATATAACAATATAACAAGTCATACTGTGGGGTGTTGGACCCAGTCAGGTCTTTATATAACAAGTCATACTGTGGGGTGTTGGACCCAGTCAGGTCTTTATATAACAAGTCATACTGTGGGGTGTTGAACCCAGTCAGGTCTTTATATAACAAGTCATACTGTGGGGTGTTGGACCCAGTCAGGTCTTTATATAACAATATAACAAGTCATACTGTGGGGTGCTGGACCCAGTCAGGTCTTTATATAACAAGTCATACTGTGGGGTGTTGAACCCAGTCAGGTCTCTATATAACAAGTCATACTGTGGGGTGTTGGACCCAGTCAGGTCTCTATATAACAAGTCATACTGTGGGGTGTTGAACCCAGTCAGGTCTCTATATAACAAGTCACACTGTGGGGTGCTGGACCCAGTCAGGTCTTTATATAACAAGTCATACTGTGGGGTGTTGGACCCAGTCAGGTCTTTATATAACAAGTCATACTGTAGGGTGTTGAACCCAGTCAGGTCTCTATATAACAAGTCATACTGTGGGGTGTTGGACCCAGTCAGGTCTCTATATAACAATATAACTACTCTCAAAAATCAAAGTTTCTTAGATTTCTCTCAGACCTCAAAAGTGGTCCCCTGATACGGTTTAAACACATAAAATATGTTTATGTTGTTTTTCAATTAACAAACACAGTCAGGGATAAATCGTACGGAGTTTTGATTCACAACACATTTCTTTACCTGTGGAGTAACTGACTAACAACACACCTGAGCAGTCACTGCCTACAGGTAGGAATGCAGCCGGACATGTAAGGCGAGCCGGCATACCCTCCAGGTTGTACCATAAATACATACCACCAGCCTTCAGAGATACCATAAATACATACCACCAGCCTTCAGAGATACCATGCTGTACCGTAAATACATACCACCAGCCTTCAGAGATACCATAAATACATACCACCAGCCTTCAGAGATACCATGCTGTACCGTAAATACATACCACCAGCCTTCAGCGATACCATAAATACATACCACCAGCCTTCAGAGATACCATGCTGTACCGTAAATACATACCACCAACCTTCAGAGATACCATAAATACATACCACCAGCCTTCAGAGATACCATAAATACATACCACCAGCCTTCAGAGATACCATGCTGTACCGTAAATACATACCACCAGCCTTCAGAGATACCATGCTGTACCGTAAATACATACCACCAGCCTTCAGCGATACCATAAATACATACCACCAGCCTTCAGAGATACCATGCTGTACCGTAAATACATACCACCAGCCTTCAGAGATACCATAAATACATACCACCAGCCTTCAGAGATACCATGCTGTACCGTAAATACATACCACCAACCTTCAGAGATACCATAAATACATACCACCAGCCTTCAGAGATACCATGCTGTCCTATAAATACATACCACCAGCCTTCAGAGATACCATGCTTTCCTGTAAATACATACCGCCAGCCTTCAGAGATACCATGCTGTCCTGTAAATACATACCACCAGCCTTCAGAGATACCATGCTGTCCTATAAATACATACCACCAGCCTTGGTTTTAGGGCAATATAGTATATTTTAAAAGCTGTGGGAAAACCAGAAAAAAACGGGGAAATCTGAAACCTGGAAAAACAAAACCGAGAAAACGGGGGGAAAACCCCCCCGAAATACGGATTTTAAAGGGGCCCTACCAATGTTTTTGGTGAAGGACTGCACTTTAGAGTGTGTGATTCTGCAGCATTTTGGGGACAGTTGAGATCAGGTCCACTATTGGCCGTGCGCCCAAGAGGGAAAGAGGTTGGGCCTGTCCTACAAAGGGTTTAGAGTAATATAACACACGGTATTTATCCAAAGCCATTTGCAGTCACGCCTGAATACATTTTTACATACGGGAGTGGAGTCTAACCCACCAATGCTGGTGTTGCAATTCTCTACCAAAATGCATGATGGGTTATCAATGCTTTGTGATGCCTCAATTTAACATGATTTATAAAGCCTTATATTAAGCATTGCTCATGCCACCCTTGATAAAGAACAGGTTTATGTCATCTTTGACATAGATAGATTTAATTCCACAAACTCTGTTTAAATGTGTTGTTTTTTTGTTTCACTTTTTTGGTGTTATCAAGGAATCAAATCATAAGTATGGTGTTATTATGCACTTTGAGATTATTTTCTGTAATTAAAAAGCTAAACAAGTAAATAATTATTATTACTATAAACATATATAGGCAATTTATAACGCATTTGAATCCATACAATATCAGTCATAATACGTTACGATTACATCATCAATATGCGACAGACCTGTAGGTCTGCTTCTCTTCTCGGTCCAGAGACGTGGACACGGTCAGCACGCCGGTCAGCCTCTCCAGGAGGAAAATGGAGGGAGCGTCTGACCCCAGCGTGTAGATGACCTCTCCTCTGGCCTCACTGTCCTGGTCTGTGGCCTGGAGCTGGGTCAGGAAGCTGTTGGGAGGGTTATTCTCCTCCACGGAGACCTGAGAATAAAATAAGTATGGTGTTAACAAGGACTCAAATAATAAGTATGGTGTTAATTAACAAGGACTCAAATAATAAGTATGGTGTTAATTAACAAGGACTCAAATAATAAGTATGGTGTTAACAAGGACTCAAATAATAAGTATGGTGTTAACAAGGACTCAAATAATAAGTATGGTGTTAACAAGGACTCAAATAATAAGTATGGTGTTAATTAACAAGGAATCAAATAATAAGTATGGTGTTATCAAGGACTCAAATAATAAGTATGGTGTTAACAAGGAATCAAATAATAAGTATGGTGTTATCAAGGACTCAAATAATAAGTATGGTGTTATCAAGGACTCAAATAATAAGTATGGTGTTATCAAGGACTCAAATAATAAGTATGGTGTTAACAAGGACTCAAATAATAAGTATGGTGTTAACAAGGAATCAAATAATAAGTATGGTGTTATCAAGGACTCAAATAATAAGTATGGTGTTATCAAGGACTCAAATAATAAGTATGGTGTTAACAAGGACTCAAATAATAAGTATGGTGTTAACAAGGACTCAAATAATAAGTATGGTGTTAACAAGGAATCAAATAATAAGTATGGTATTAACAAGGACTCAAATAATAAGTATGGTGTTAACAAGGACTCAAATAATAAGTATGGTGTTAACAAGGACTCAAATAATAAGTATGGTGTTAACAAGGACTCAAATAATAAGTATGGTGTTATCAAGGACTCAAATAATAAGTATGGTGTTAACAAGGACTCAAATAATAAGTATGGTGTTAATTAACAAGGACTCAAATAATAAGTATGGTGTTAATTAACAAGGACTCAAATAATAAGTATGGTGTTATCAAGGACTCATAATAAGTAGGTAAACACATAAATAAATAAGTACATTTAAAAATAAATAAATAATACGTAAATACTAAAATACATTTGTAAATACTATAATAAATAAGTAAATACTGAAATAAATGTGTAAATACTAAAATAAATGTGTAAATACTGAAATAAATGTGTAAATGCTAAAATAAATGTGTAAATACTGTAATAAATAAGTAAATACTAAAATAATTGTGTAAATACTGTAATAATAAGTAAATACTATAATAAATATGTACATTTTAAAATACATGTGTAAATACTATAATAAATAAGTAAATACTAAAATAAATGTGTAAATACTGAAATAAATTTGTAAATACTAAAATAAATAAGTAAATTCTAAAATAAATAGGTAAGTACTGAAATAAATACGTGAGTAGACCTTTTTAGATTTTATCAGTCAGCAACAATTATTTTTCAACAACAAAATAAATCCTCTATATTTTGTATTATTGTACTGAAATGGCTTAAGAAAATCAATGTACTGTCAATAATATGCTCAATGTTCATGTCCAAACCCCAACCGTAACCATAGAAACCGTTTAAACATTAGTGTGTTTATAAATGCATTCACTCACCTCATACAGAGACTGTTTGAAGACCGGCGCGTTGTCGTTCTCATCCAGAACCAGGATCTTAACGAAGGTCTTAATGACGAGACCTCTGGGGTTCCTGAGCACTACGGTCAGCTCGTAGTCCTGCCTCTGCTCGTAGTCCAGCGGCTCCGTCGTCTCTAACAGATACTCGTTCTTCAACCGTTTGTAAGGTGACAGTCGGAACGGGCCGGATCCTTCAAGTAGACATTCCGTCCCTTGTCCTTTCTGGTCCGTGTTCGACACGGTGAAAAACGCGATTGGGGAAAACGGCGGTTCGGACTCCTTCATCTTGACCACGCCATCTTTCTCCGCCGCGATGTAGCGCGGCGTAATAACAGGCGGATCGGAAGCTACCCGGATCACGTGCACCGTCACCGTGGCGACGGCAGGGACGCAACCGGGCCCGTTGGCGAGGACAGTGAGTTTGTAGAACTTCCCGGTTGCGGTGTTGATCTGACCGGCCAGTTTGATCACCCCGGTAATCCGGTCCAGATGGAACAGAGCTCTAGCCTCCCGGGGAACGCGGTCGCTGTACGCATAGCTGATCACGGCGTTGGCGCCCTGGTCGGGGTCGAAGGCGTGTAACCTGGACAGGTGCTCTCCTTTAGTCGTATTCCCGTAGAGCGTCACATTGACCTGTGACTCTGTGAACTGAGGACAGTTATCGTTGACATCAGTGATTATAATCCTCAACGTGGCGGTGCCAAGGAGAGGTGGTAACCCACCGTCCTCTGCTATAATATCCGTTACGTATTCCTCCTGTCGTTCCCGGTCCAGCTCGTCGGTCACGATGAGGAAGGGTGTCAGCTCACCCCCCTCGTTCTCCTCTACGTCCAGAGTGAACACCCCGAAGTCGTTGACCAGCCAGTAAGTCTGAACCCCGTGAAACCCCAGATCAGGGTCCGTCGCTGACTGCTCCACCGCGAACCTCGCGTTGACCTGGGTGTTCTCCGGGACGGAAACCCTAATCTCGCCCGTCGGGAAGCGCGGCCGATTATCGTTAACGTCCTCGACCAAGATTTTGACCTTAACCAGCTGGAAATACTGCTGGGGTAGAACGAACACATCCAGGGAGAGGACGCAGCCCTGGTTGTACTCCGAGGAGTCGGGGCAGAGCGTCTCCCTGTCGATCTCATTCCCAGACGTAAACAGCTGTCCCGTAGTGCTGTTCAGAGTGACATACTGATCACTGGGCTTCTTCTGGGGCAGATTGAATAAAACATGGGGATCGAGGGATAAATCCAAGTGTAAGTCGGAGCCCATGGACCCGATGAGTGTCCCTGAGGGTAATCCTTCTTTTATCTTATAGACCAGCTCTTTCGCTTGGCTGAAATTAGCAAAACAGCAGAGGGGGCTGGTGTAAAGGAGGAGTATACACAAACCCTGAAATACAGACACAGTACAGAAACATGGGGGTTTAACAAATAGACTTCCAGACATGAGAGAATCAGTCTCAGGGGGGGAGGGGAGGGGGGGGGGGACAACAAACATGTTGACGATACAGTTATATTATGGAGTCAATAGCCGAGAATGTAAAGAAAATCACTGATTAAATTAGACTTTCTAAACAGGCAAATATATGCTTTTTAAAATTTTAAATACACATTTTTTACTCTTTAACTCTTTAAATAATAACAAGTATGAACTTAGTCTAGGCTTTGAACCACAGACATTAAGATGTATTGAAAATAACATACACGTTACTACTCATCAATTACGTGACACACGTCGAAGTTGCCAGTTGATTTAAGCGCAAGCCAAACTCTCATTTGACATTGAACTATGAGGTTTTAAAAAAATAAAAAGCTTCCTCTATTAATTTTTTTTTGCACAGAAAGACTACTTTTACAAGACTATAATGAGAACACACTTACCCACAGTACTCCTCTCGAGCTAAGTCCGGGTCCTGTTTTGTTGAACATGTTTATTCCACCTGGCTCGACGTGGTTTGACCTACAGACCGGGGCGGAGAGCCCGGAGCTAAACGCATCAGAGGTTTTTGTCGTGTGCTGAGTTGATCAGCGTAGCAGCAGCACATAGCCTCTGCAGAGTTCGTTGCTGTCTTGTCGCCTTCTGAACTGAACAGAGTCATTCATCCCAACACTGAGTCAGGAACACGCCCACAATATGCAAATAACCCCCCTGACGGCAACCAATGAGAGTAGAGAGTCGCTGGGATGGGCAGGGAGAGGCGGTTCAAGGATCTTGCCCTGTTTTTTTGCAGAGAGAGGGATTGTGTGTGTGTGTGTGTGTGTGTGTGTGTGTGTGTGTGTGTGTGTGTGTGTGCCTGTTATTTCAGTAAATTATGAATTACTGGAAGCCTCCAATAGAGCACATGAACCCAACCTTTCTGAAATGTATACTTTCCCTTAATGACCTGTACATAGATGATGATGAGTCTAGGATCTTATACTACACCAATTACAACACTTGAGAATCTTCTGTGTTTGAATTCTTGGATATTATATGCTTTAAACAATGCCCTTACAGCAGTATGTTTACAACATTAACTGTCCCCTTACAGCAGTATGTTTCCAACATTACATGTCCCCTTACAGCAGTATGTTTCCAACATTACATGTCCCCTTACAGCAGTATGTTTCCAACATTAACTGTCCCCTTACAGCAGTATGTTTCCAACATTAAATGTCCCCTTACAGCAGTATGTTTACAACATTAAATGTCCCCCTACAGCAGTATGTTTCCAACATTAACTGTCCCCTTACAGCAGTATGTTTACAACATTAAATGTCCCCTTACAGCAGTATGTTTACAACATTAACTGTCCCCTTACAGCAGTATGTTTCCAACATTAAATGTCCCCTTACAGTAGTATGTTTCCAACATTAAATGTCCCCTTACAGCAGTATGTTTCCAACATTAAATGTCCCCTTACAGCAGTATGTTTCCAACATTAAATGTCCCCTTACAGCAGTATGTTTCCAACATTAACTGTCCCCTTACAGCAGTATGTTTACAACATTAACTGTCCCCTTACAGCAGTATGTTTCCAACATTAAATGTCCCCTTACAGCAGTATGTTTACAACATTAACTGTCCCCTTACAGCAGTATGTTTCCAACATTAAATGTCCCCTTACAGCAGTATGTTTACAACATTAACTGTCCCCTTACAGCAGTATGTTTCCAACATTAAATGTCCCCTTACAGCAGTATGTTTCCAACATTAAATGTCCCCTTACAGCAGTATGTTTCCAACATTAAATGTCCCCTTACAGCAGTATGTTTCCAACATTAAATGTCCACTTACAGCAGTATGTTTCCAACATTAAATGTCCCCTTACAGCAGAAAGTTTCCAACATTAAATGTCCCCTTACAGCAGTATGTTTCCAACATTAAATGTCCCCTTACAGCAGTATGTTTACAACATTAAATGTCCCCTTACAGCAGTATGTTTCCAACATTAAATGTCCCCTCACAGCAGTATGTTTCCAACATTAAATGTCCCCTTACAGCAGTATGTTTCCAACATTAAATGTCCCCTTACAGCAGTATGTTTACAACATTAAATGTCCCCTCACAGCAGTATGTTTCCAACATTAAATGTCCCCTTACAGCAGTATGTTTACAACATTAAATGTCCCCTTACAGCAGTATGTTTACAACATTAAATGTCCCTTACAGCAGTATGTTTCCAACATTAACTGTCCCCTTACAGCAGTATGTTTACAACATTAACTGTCCCCTTACAGCAGTATGTTTCCAACATTAAATGTCCCCTTACAGCAGTATGTTTCCAACATTAAATGTCCCTTACAGCAGTATGTTTACAACATTAAATGTCCCTTACAGCAGTATGTTTACAACATTAAATGTCCCCTTACAGCAGTATGTTTACAACATTAAATGTCCCCTTACAGCAGTATGTTTCCAACATTAACTGTCCCCTTACAGCAGTATGTTTACAACATTAAATGTCCCCTTACAGCAGTATGTTTACAACATTAAATGTCCCCTTACAGCAGTATGTTTCCAACATTAAATGTCCCCTTACAGCAGTATGTTTACAACATTAACTGTCCCCTTACAGCAGTATGTTTCCAACATTAAATGTCCCCTTACAGCAGTATGTTTACAACATTAAATGTCCCCTTACAGCAGTATGTTTCCAACATTAAATGTCCCCTTACAGCAGTATGTTTCCAACATTAAATGTCCCCTTACAGCAGTATGTTTCCAACATTAAATGTCCCCTTACAGCAGTATGTTTCCAACATTAAATGTCCCCTTACAGCAGTATGTTTACAATATTAAATGTCCCCTCACAGCAGTATGTTTACAACATTAAATGTCCCCTTACAGCAGTATGTTTACAACATTAAATGTCCCCTTACAGCAGTATGTTTACAACATTAAATGTCCCCTTACAGCAGTATGTTTACAACATTAAATGTCCCCTTACAGCAGTATGTTTCCAACATTAAATGTCCCCTTACAGCAGTATGTTTCCAACATTAAATGTCCCTTACAGCAGCATGTTTCCAACATTAAATGTCCCCTTACAGCAGTATGTTTACAACATTAAATGTCCCCTTACAGCAGTATGTTTCCAACATTAAATGTCCCCTTACAGCAGTATGTTTCCAACATTAAATGTCCCCTTACAGCAGTATGTTTACAACATTAAATGTCCCCTTACAGCAGTATGTTTCCAACATTAACTGTCCCCTTACAGCAGTATGCTTTACTGTAGGACTGTAGATCATTAACACCACACTGTAGGACTGTAGATCATTAACACCACACTGTAGGACTGTAGATCATTAACACCACACTGTAGGACCGTAGATCATTAACACCATACTGTAGATCATTAACACCATACTGTAGGTAATTAACACCATACTGTAGGTCATTAACACCATACTGTAGATCATTAACACCATACTGTAGGACTGTAGATCATTAACACCATACTGTAGATCATTAACACCACACTGTAGGACTGTAGATCATTAACACCATACTGTAGATCATTAACACCACACTGTAGGACTGTAGATCATTAACACCATACTGTAGATCATTAACACCACACTGTAGGACTGTAGATCATTAACACCATACTGTAGATCATTAACACCATACTGTAGGTAATTAACACCATACTGTAGATCATTAACACCATACTGTAGGTAATTAACACCATACTGTAGATCATTAACACCATACTGTAGATCATTAACACCATACTGTAGATCATTAACACCATACTGTAGGACTGTAGATCATTAACACCATACTGTAGATCATTAACACCATACTGTAGATCATTAACACCATACTGTAGGACTGTAGAACATTAACACCATACTGTAGATCATTAACACCATACTGTAGATCATTAACACCATACTGTAGATCATTAACACCATGCTGTAGGACTGTAGATCATTAACACCATACTGTAGATCATTAACACCATACTGTAGATCATTAACACCATACTGTAGGACTGTAGATCATTAACACCATACTGTAGATCATTAACACCATACTGTAGATCATTAACACCATACTGTAGATCATTAACACCATACTGTAGATCATTAACACCATACTGTAGATCATTAACACCATACTGTAGGTCATTAACACCATACTGTAGATCATTAACACCACACTGTAGATCATTAACACCATACTGTAGATCATTAACACCATACTGTAGATCATTAACACCACACTGTAGATCATTAACACCATACTGTAGATCATTAACACCATACTGTATATCATTAACACCATACTGTAGATCATTAACACCATACTGTAGATCATTAACACCATACTGTAGATCATTAACACCATACTGTAGATCATTAACACCATACTGTAGATCATTAACACCATACTGTAGGACTGTAGATCATTAACACCATACTGTAGATCATTAACACCATACTGTAGATCATTAACACCATACTGTAGATCATTAACACCATACTGTAGGACTGTAGATCATTAACACCATACTGTAGGACTGTAGATCATTAACACCATACTGTAGATCATTAACACCATACTGTAGATCATTAACACCATACTGTAGATCATTAACACCATACTGTAGATCATTAACACCATACTGTAGGACTGTAGATCATTAACACCATACTGTAGATCATTAACACCATACTGTAGATCATTAACACCATACTGTAGATCATTAACACCATACTGTAGATCATTAACACCATACTGTAGATCATTAACACCACACTGTAGGACTGTAGATCATTAACACCATACTGTAGATCATTAACACCATACTGTAGGACTGTAGATCATTAACACCATACTGTAGATCATTAACACCATACTGTAGGACTGTAGATCATTAACACCATACTGTAGATCATTAACACCACACTGTAGGACTGTAGATCATTAAATTGAACGACATTCACTACATAGGGAGAAGGGTACCAATTCTGTCCCAAATGACACCCTATTCCCTACATAGTGCAGTACTTTAGACGGGATCCCTATGGCATCCTATTCCCTACATAGTGCACTACTTTTGACCAGAGCCAAGAAAGAAAGAGAAAGTGAGGGGAGAGAGAAAGAAAGAGAGAGAGAGAGGGAGAGAGAGAGAGAGAGAGAGAGAGAGAGAGTGAGAGAGAGAGAGAGAGAGAGAGAGAGAGAGAGAGAGAGAGAGAGAGAGAGAGGGGAGAGAGAGAGACTGATGCAGATATTGAGAGAGACAGAGTAGAGTGGAGGAGAAGAAGAGAGAGAGAGACAAAGAGAGAGTAGAGTGGAGGAGAAGAAGAGAGAGACAGAGAGAGTAGAGTGGAGGAGAAGAAGAGAGAGAGAGAGAGAGAGAGTAGAGTGGAGGAGAAGAGGAAGAGAGAGAGAGAGAGAGAGAGTAGAGTGGAGGAGAAGAAGAAGAGAGAGAGAGACAGAGAGAGAGAGTAGAGTGGAGGAGAAAAAGAGAGAGAGACAGAGAGAGAGTAGAGTGGAGGAGAAGAAGAGAGAGTGGGTGGGAAGGAGAATACACCTCATATCCTTAAATAGTCCGACTCCAACATCATCTCCGTGATGTGTTTTAACCACAGGGCCAGCTGTTAGCCGGGATTGGAAGCATATTGCCTGTCAGATAGTGAGATTGGACTTCTCAGCACGAGGAGGATTGGGACAGAGTCACACAATTCAAAGCTTACGCTGCCTTGATTGAGCAAAAGAGAGTGGACCACTGAGCTTGTTTATGTGTGTGTGTGTGTGTGTGTGTGTGTGTGTGTGTGTGTGTGTGTGTGTGTGTGTGTGTGTGTGTGTGTGTGTGTGTGTGTGTGTGTGTGTGTGTGTGTGTGTGTGTGTTGTTTAACAAAAGCCTCACATGTGCATAAAGGCAGGACAAAACCGAATGACGAATGAGAAATCCTCCATTTTATTGAAGGATTTGGTTGTTGACTATTTGGACATTCTGTGAGGTGATTGGTGAAACTGAGAATAGCTGTTTATCTCCATCCACTCAACAGCCAAAGATAGTCTATTTCACAACAATATTTATGCAAGGAAATTGTTCAATACGCCATTGTGTACAGTATGAAGATCAGCGAAACTAGGGCAAACCGACTGCCTTGAACGACCCCGGTAAACAGGAAGTCAGAGAAGAAATTAACATGTCCAGCGTGTCTACCCCAGTAAACAGGAAGTCAGAGAAGAAAGGAATGTGTCCAACATGTCAGCCCCAGTAAACAGGAAGTCAGAGAAGAAATGAATGTGTCCAACATGTCTACCCCAGTAAACAGGAAGTCAGAGAAGAAATTAATATGTCCAGCGTGTCTACCCCAGTAAACAGGAAGTCAGAGAAGAAATTAATGTGTCCAACATGTCTACCCCAGTAAACAGGAAGTCAGAGAAGAAATGAATGTGTCCAACATGTCTACCCCAGTAAACAGGAAGTCAGAGAAGAAAGGAATGTGTGCAGCGTGTCCACCCCAGTAAACAGGAAGTCAGAGAAGAAATGAATGTGTCCAGATCACCACTGGGATATAACAAAAAGCAGCTTGAGTAGGCGGTGTCAGAGGAAGGCCCTAAAAACGATCAAAGACCCCAGCCACCCTAGTCATAGACTGTTCTCTCTGCTACCGCACGGCAATCGGTACCGGAGCGCCAAGTCTAGGTCCAAGAGGCTTCTAAACAGCTTCTACCCCCCAAGCTATAAGACTACTGAACAGATAATCAGCTATAGAAACCATTGCCCTCTACATTTGTGAGGTCTGGTGTCCGCTCACCAACCAAGAATTCACAACATTTGACAAACACCAAACTGTCTTGATGTCCTGTCTTCTTGTCCTGTCTTGTTGTCCTGTCTTGTCCTGTATTTTTGTCCTGTCTTGTTGTCCTGTCACGATGTCCTGTTTTGTTGTCCTGTCTTGTTGTCCTGTCTTGTCCTGTATTTTTGTCCTGTCTTGTTGTCCTGTCTTGTTGTCCTGACTTGTTGTCCTGTCATGATGCCCTGACTTGATGTCCTGTCTTGTTGTCCTGTCTTGTTGTCCTGACTTGATGTCCTGTCTTGTTGTCCTGTCTTTTTGTCCTGACTTGATGTCCTGTCCTGATATCCTGTCTTGTTGTCCTGACTTGTTGTCCTGTCATGATGTCCTGACTTGTTGTCCTGTCTTTTTGTCCTGACTTGATGTCCTGTCCTGATATCCTGTCTTGTTGTCCTGTCTTGTTGTCCTGACTTGTTGTCCTGTCATGATGCCCTGACTTGATGTCCTGTCTAGTTATCCTGTCTTGTTGTCCTGACTTGATGTCCTGTCTTGTTGTCCTGTCTTTTTGTCCTGACTTGATGTCCTGTCCTGATATCCTGTCTTGTTGTCCTGACTTGTTGTCCTGTCATGATGTCCTGACTTGATGTCCTGTCTTGTTCTCCTGTTTTGTTGTCCTGTCTTGTCCTGTCATGATGTCCTGTCTTGTTGTCCTGTCTTGTCATGTCTTGTTGTCCTGTTTTGTTGTCCTGTCTTGTTGTCCTGTCTTGTTGTCCTGACTTGATGTCCTGTCTTGTCCTGTCTTGTTGTCCTGACTTGATGTCCTGTCTTGTTGTCCTGTCTTGTCGTGTCTTGTTGTCCTGTCTTGTTGTCCTGTCTTGTTGTCCTGTCTTGTTGTCCTCTCCTGCTGTCCCGTCTTGTTGTCCCGTCTTGATCTCCTGATTTATCAAAGCACTAGCTTGTTCTGTTCCAGGCCGATAGAACATATTTGTATGTACCAGGCTTTATAGTGAACAAAGCAATCTAGTGTCTTGATGAAGAAGGTACACAGTTGTTATAATGTGTTTTACCTGCCAAGGTAATTACTATGGGACTTTATGGCCTCTTAGTGAAACGGAACCATATGATGGAACAGTTCTATACTTCAGCTATGGTCGCTGGGCAACATAGTTGATAAAGACAGCCAGTCTCTCTGTCTCCCCAATGATCTCTCTCTCTCTCTCTCTCTCTCTCTGTATCCCCAATGATCTCTCTCTCACTCTCTCTGTATCCCCAATGATCTCTCTCTCTCTCTCTCTCTCTCTCTCTCTCTCTCTCTATCCCCAATGATCTCTGTCTCTCTCTGTCTCTGTCTCTGTCTCTCTCTCTCTCTCTCTCTCTCTCTCTCTCTCTCTCTCTCTCTCTCTCTGTCTCTGTCTCTGTTTCTCTCTCTCTCTCTCTGTCG
>NC_092164.1:9389426-9404426 GCF_045791955.1 Oncorhynchus clarkii lewisi | reverse complement strand
GATCATGTCTTCAATTACCACTAACTAAAATCCCCTTTCATTATCCAGGTGAATATTGTTCTTATATAAGTCAGCAGTCACACAGGAGAAAAATACCATTGTGTGAACTCATGAAAGTACCAGTCCTGGATCACCCAGTTTGTGCCCTGGGCGATCATACTCCAAACCGCCCGTTAATGTCTTCTAAAATATTTTCTTCTGGCTCCGGATTAGTTTTCTGTTTTCGTTTCTCAAAACAAGTAGAACGGTAGCTTGAGGTAACTCTCCAAGCCTTGGATTGGCGCCGATCACATGACAGACAGACAGACAGACAGACAGACAGAGAGACAGACAGACAGACAGACAGACAGACAGACAGACAGACAGACAGACAGACAGGTTAAAAACATACAGGTGTGTGTACAGGTACCTGGAACTGTGACTCAGGTATCAACCACCACATCTAGTTAGCAAATTTCAAATGCCACTCCTCTCTTCCAAAGACACATATCTGACATCATGAGGACACACGGAATGGGCTTGTGACTCTGTACACATGAGGACACACGGAATGGGCTTGTGACACTGTACACATGAGGACACACGGAATGGGCTTGTGAATCTGTACATCATGAGGACACACGGAATGGGCTTGTGACTCTGTACATCATGAGGACACACGGAATGGGCTTGTGACTCTGTACACATGAGGACACACGGAATGGGCTTGTGAATCTGTACATCATGAGAACACACGGAATGGGCTTGTGACTCTGTACATCATGAGAACACACGGAATGGGCTTGTGACTCTGGTTGGTTACAGCTTGGATAACAACAGAGAGGAGACACGTATGTCTTGTAAAAACTGAAGAGAAGAGAAGAGACGAGACGAGACGAGAGGAGACGAGAGGAGAGTAGAGACAAGAGGAGACGAGAGGATAGTAGAGACAAGAGGAGACGAGAGGAGAGTAGAGACAAGAGGAGACGAGAGGAGAGTAGAGACAAGAGGAGACGAGAGGAGAAAAGAGGAGAGTAGAAACCAGAGGAGACGAGAGGAGAGGCGAGACGAGAGGAGAGTAGAGACGAGAGGAGAGTAGAGACGAGAGGAGACGAGAGGAGAGTAGAGATGAGAGGAGACGAGAGGAGAGTAGAGACGAGAGGAGACGAGAGGAGAGTAGAGACGAGAGGAGACGAGAGGAGTGTAGAGACGAGAGGAGACGAGAGGAGAGTAGAGATGAGAGGAGACAAGAGGAGAGTAGAAACGAGAGGAGAAAAGAGGAGGCGAGAGGAAAGGAGAGATGAGAGGAGAGGAAAGGAGAGAGGAGAGGAGAAATAGGAGAAAAGATACAAGAGGAGAGGAGAGGAGAAGTGAGGTGAGGAGAGGAGAGGAGAGGTGAGGTGAGGAGAGGAGAGGAGAGAGGAGAGAAGATACGAGAGGAAAGGAAAGGAGAGACTAGAGGAGAGGACAGGAGAGGAGAAATAGGAGAGAAGATACGAGAGGAGAGATGAGGAGAGTCGAGATGAGAGGAGAGGAGAAAGTGAAGAGAAAAGACAAGAGGAGAGAAATGAATGGAAGAGAAGAGAGGAGAGATGAGAAAATGTGACAGGTGCAGATCAATTCCACATGTCCAATTCAACAGTTCACAACCAATAGTCCAACAGTTTATAACCAATAGTCCAACAGTTTATAACCAATAGTCCAACAGTTTATAACCAATAGTCCAACAGTTTATAACCAATAGTCCAACAGTTATAACCAATAGTCCAACAGTTATAACCAATAGTCCAACAGTTATAACCAATAGTCCAGTCCAACAGTTTATAACCAATAGTCCAACAGTTTATAACCAATAGTCCAACAGTTTATAACCAATAGTCCAGTCCAACAGTTTATAACCAATAGTCCAGTCCAACAGTTTATTACCAATAGTCCAACAGTTATAACCAATAGTCCAACAGTTTATAACCAATAGTCCAACAGTTTATAACCAATAGTCCTGTCCAACAGTTTATAACCAATAGTCCAGCAGTTATAACCAATAGTCCAACAGTTATAACCAATAGTCCAACAGTTTATAACCAATAGTCCAGTCCAACAGTTTATAACCAATAGTCCAACTGTTTATAACCAATAGTCCAGCAGTTATAACCAATAGTCCAACAGTTTATAACCAATAGTCCAACAGTTTATTACCAATAGTTCAACAGTTTATAACCAATAGTCCAACAGTTTATAACCAATAGTCCAACAGTTATAACCAATAGTCCTGTCCAACAGTTTATAACCAATAGTCCAGTCCAACAGTTTATAACCAATAGTCCAACAGTTATAACCAATAGTCCAGTCCAACAGTTTATAACCAATAGTCCAACAGTTTACAACCAATAGTCCAGTCCAACAGTTTATAACCAATAGTCCAACAGTTTATAACCAATAGTCCAGTCCAACAGTTTATAACCAATAGTCCAGTCCAACAGTTTATAACCAATAGTCCAGTCCAACAGTTTATAACCAATGGTCCAGTCCAACAGTTTATAACCAATAGTCCTGTCCAAAAGTTTATAACCAATATTCAAAAAGTTTATAACCAATAGTCCAACAGTTATAACCAATAGTCCAGTCCAACAGTTTATAACCAATAGTCCTGTCCAACAGTTTATAACCAATAGTCCAACAGTTTATAACCAATAGTCCAGTCCAACAGTTATAACCAATAGTCCAGTCCAACAGTTATAACCAATAGTCCAACAGCTTATTACCAATAGTCCAGTCCAACAGTTTATAACCAATAGTCCAACAGTTTATAACCAATAGTCCAGTCCAACAGTTTATAACCAATAGTCCAGTCCAACAGTTTATAACCAATAGTCCTGTCCAACAGTTTATAACCAATAGTCCAACAGTTATAACCAATAGTCCAACAGTTATAACCAATAGTCCAACAGTTTATAACCAATAGTCCAACAGTTTATAACCAATAGTCCAACAGTTTATTACCAATAGTCCAGTCCAACAGTTTATAACCAATAGTCCAACAGTTTATAACCAATAGTCCAACAGTTATAACCAATAGTCCTGTCCAACAGTTTATAACCAATAGTCCAGTCCAACAGTTTATAACCAATAGTCCAACAGTTATAACCAATAGTCCAGTCCAACAGTTTATAACCAATAGTCCAACAGTTTACAACCAATAGTCCAGTCCAACAGTTTATAACCAATAGTCCAACAGTTTATAACCAATAGTCCAGTCCAACAGTTTATAACCAATAGTACAGTCCAACAGTTTATAACCAATAGTCCAGTCCAACAGTTTATAACCAATGGTCCAGTCCAACAGTTTATAACCAATAGTCCTGTCCAACAGTTTATAACCAATATTCAAAAAGTTTATAACCAATAGTCCAACAGTTATAACCAATAGTCCAGTCCAACAGTTTATAACCAATAGTCCAGTCCAACAGTTATAACCAATAGTCCAACAGCTTATAACCAATAGTCCAGTCCAACAGTTTATAACCAATAGTCCAGTCCAACAGTTTATAACCAATAGTCCTGTCCAACAGTTTATAACCAATAGTCCAACAGTTATAACCAATAGTCCAACAGTTATAACCAATAGTCCAACAGTTTATTACCACTAGTCCAACAGTTTATTACCAATAGTCCAGTCCAACAGTTTATAACCAATAGTCCAACAGTTATAACCAATAGTCCAACAGTTATAACCAATAGTCCAGTCCAACAGTTTATAACCAATAGTCCAACAGTTTATTACCAATAGTCCAGTCCAACAGTTTATAACCAATAGTCCAACAGTTATAACCAATAGTCCAGTCCAACAGTTTATAACCAATAGTCCAACAGTTTATAACCAAAGTCCAACAGTTTATTACCAATAGTCCAGTCCAACAGTTTATAACCAATAGTCCAACAGTTATAACCAATAGTCCAACAGTTATAACCAATAGTCCAGTCCAACAGTTTATAACCAATAGTCCAACAGTTTATTACCAATAGTCCAGTCCAACAGTTTATAACCAATAGTCCAGCAGTTATAACCAATAGTCCAACAGTTTATTACCAATAGTCCAACAGTTTATAACCAATAGTCCAACAGTTTATAACCAAAGTCCAACAGTTTATAACCAATAGTCCAAAAGTTTATAACCAATAGTCCAGTCCAACAGTTATAACCAATAGTCCAGTCCAACAGTTTATAACCAATTGTCCAACAGTTTATAACCAATAGTCCAGTCCAACAGTTTATAACCAATAGTCCAACAGTTATAACCAATAGTCCAACAGTTTATAACCAATAGTCCAACAGTTATAACCAATAGTCCAACAGTTTATAACCAATAGTCCAACAGTTTATAACCAAAAGTCCAACAGTTTATAACCAATAGTCCAACAGTTTATAACCAATAGTCCAGTCCAACAGTTATAACCAATAGTCCAACTGTTTATAACCAATAGTCCAACAGTTATAACCAATAGTCCAACAGTTTATAACCAATAGTCCAACAGTTTATAACCAATAGTCCAACAGTTTATAACCAATAGTCCAGTCCAACAGTTATAACCAATAGTCCAACTGTTTATAACCAATAGTCCAACAGTTATAACCAATAGTCCAACAGTTTATAACCAATAGTCCAACAGTTATAACCAATAGTCCAACAGTTATAACCAATAGTCCAACAGTTTATAACCAATAGTCCAGTCCAACAGTTTATAACCAATAGTCCAGTCCAACAGTTTATAACCAATAGTCCAGTCCAACAGTTTATCACCAATAGTCCTGTCCAACAGTTTATAACCAATAGTCCAACAGTTTATAACCAATAGTCCAGTCCAACAGTTTATTACCAGTAGTCCAGTCCAACAGTTTATCACCAATAGTCCAGTCCAACAGTTTATAACCAATAGTCCAACAGTTATAACCAATAGTCCAACAGTTTATAACCAATAGTCCAACAGTTATAACCAATAGTCCAACAGTTTATAACCAATAGTCCAACAGTTTATAACCAAAAGTCCAACAGTTTATAACCAATAGTACAGTCCAACAGTTTATCACCAATAGTCCTGTCCAACAGTTTATAACCAATAGTCCAGTCCAACAGTTTATCACCAATAGTCCTGTCCAACAGTTTATCACCAATAGTCCTGTCCAACAGTTTATAACCAATAGTCCAGTCCAACAGTTTATAACCAATAGTCCAGTCCAACAGTTTATAACCAATAGTCCAGTCCAACAGTTTATCACCAATAGTCCAGTCCAACAGTTTATAACCAATAGTCCAGTCCAACAGTTTATAACCAATAGTCCAGTCCAACAGTTTATAACCAATAGTCCAGTCCAACAGTTTATAACCAATAGTCCAGTCCAACAGTTTATAACCAATAGTCCAGTCCAACAGTTTATAACCAATAGTCCAGTCCAACAGTTTATAACCAGTAGTCCAGTCCAACAGTTTATTACCAATAGTCCAGTCCAACAGTTTATAACCAATAGTCCAGTCCAACAGTTTATTACCAATAGTCCAGTCCAACAGTTTATAACCAGTAGTCCAGTCCAACAGTTTATCACCAATAGTCCAGTCCAACAGTTTATCACCAATAGTCCTGTCCAACAGTTTATAACCAATAGTCCTGTCCAACAGTTTATCACCAATAGTCCAGTCCAACAGTTTATCACCAATAGTCCTGTCCAACAGTTTATCACCAATAGTCCTGTCCAACAGTTTATAACCAGTAGTCCAGTCCAACAGTTTATTACCAATAGTCCAGTCCAACAGTTTATCACCAATAGTCCAGTCCAACAGTTTATAACCAGTAGTCCAGTCCAACAGTTTATTACCAATAGTCCAGTCCAACAGTTTATTACCAATAGTCCAGTCCAACAGTTTATAACCAATAGTCCTGTCCAACAGTTTATCACCAATAGTCCAGTCCAACAGTTTATCACCAATAGTCCTGTCCAACAGTTATAACCAATAGTCCAGTCCAACAGTTATAACCAATAGTCCAGTCCAACAGTTTATAACCAATAGTCCAGTCCAACAGTTATAACCAATAGTCCAGTCCAACAGTTATAACCAATAGTCCAGTCCAACAGTTATAACCAATAGTCCAGTCCAACAGTTATAACCAATAGTCCAGTCCAACAGTTTATCACCAATAGTCCAGTCCAACAGTTTATCACCAATAGTCCTGTCCAACAGTTTATAACCAATAGTCCTGTCCAACAGTTTATCACCAATAGTCCAGTCCAACAGTTTATCACCAATAGTCCTGTCCAACAGTTATAACCAATAGTCCAGTCCAACAGTTATAACCAATAGTCCAGTCCAACAGTTTATAACCAATAGTCCAGTCCAACAGTTATAACCAATAGTCCAGTCCAACAGTTATAACCAATAGTCCAGTCCAACAGTTATAACCAATAGTCCAGTCCAACAGTTATAACCAATAGTCCAGTCCAACAGTTATAACCAATAGTCCAGTCCAACAGTTTATCACCAATAGTCCTGTCCAACAGTTATAACCAATAGTCCTGTCCAACAGTTTATCACCAATAGTCCTGTCCAACAGTTATAACCAATAGTCCTGTCCAACAGTTTATCACCAATAGTCCAGTCCAACAGTTATAACCAATAGTCCTGTCCAACAGTTTATCACCAATAGTCCTGTCCAACAGTCGCACCATCAAATGAACTGCGGGATGGAGAAGTTTTCTATCACGTTCATCATCAGCGTAGGTCAAAGGTTGCGAAAGCAGCGGTAGACGTGTTAAAATCCATGCAATCGCAAAGCACTGATCCACCAACAGGTCAATACTAGTGCACTATATAGGGAACAGGGTGCGATTTGGACCGTCCTCTCTGGATGGGTGCTATAATCTAATCTGAGCAGAAGTCCGGATGGATATCACATCCCCCCCCACATGTCATTGTAACCTCGGCTGGCTGGGTCAGTCCATTTGGGCCTTCCTCTCTGGATGGGTGCTATAATCTAATCTGAGCAGAAGTCCGGATGGATATCACATCCCCCCCCACATGTCATTGTAACCTCGGCTGGCTGGGTCAGTCCACTCTTAAGCTCTTAAAGACACTCTGCTAAGCCCCAGTAGAAAGCCTCTGGTGGGAAAAACACTCACTCTAATGCAGTGGAATAAGATAGAGGAAGCCACACTAAAACACTGTTTTGTGTGTGTGCCCTAAATGGCACCCTATTCCCTAAGTAGTGCACTACTTTTGGCCAGGGCCCTATAGGGGCAGTGCACTATGTAGAGAATAGGGTGCCATTTGAGATCCAGCCTGTTTGGTGAACTGACACACTAAATAATCACTGAACTGGTCTGGTGAACTGACACACTAAATAATCACTGAACTGGTCTGGTGAACTGACACACTAAATAATCACTGAACTGGTTTGGTGGACTGTGGATATTAAACACTCTTTAGGTGTGTGTGTGTGTGTGTGTGTGTGTGTGTGTGTGTGTGTGTGTGTGTGTGTGTGTGTGTGTGTGTGTGTGTGTGTGTGTGTGTGTGTGTGTGTGTGTGTGTGTGAGTGACTGGGGTCTTTCATGGTAGAGGAGACTGAAGAGAGTGACTGGGATGTTTCATGGGAGAGACTGAAGAGAGTGACTGGGATGTTTCATGGTAGAGGAGACTGATGAGAGTGACTGGGATGTTTGATGGTAGAGACTGAAGAGAGTGACTGGGATGTTTCATGGTAGAGGAGACTGATGAGAGTGACTGGGATATTTCATGGTAGAGGAGACTGATGAGAGTGACTGGGATGTTTCATGGTAGAGACTGAAGAGAGTGACTGGGATGTTTCATGGTAGAGGAGACTGATGAGAGTGACTGGGATTTTTCATGGTAGAGACTGAAGAGAGTGACTAGGATGTTTCATGGTAGAGACTGATGAGAGTGACTGGGATGTTTCATGGTAGAGACTGAAGAGAGTGACTGGGATATTTCATGGTAGAGGACTGAAGAGAGTGACTGGGATGTTTCATGGTAGAGACTGAAGAGAGTGACTGGGGTCTTTCATGGTAGAGGAGACTGAAGAGAGTGACTGGGATGTTTCATGGGAGAGACTGAAGAGAGGGACTGGGATGTTTCATGATAGAGGAGACTGAAGAGAGTGACTGGGATGTTTCATGGTAGAGACTGTAGAGAGTGACTGGGATGTTTCATGGTAGAGGAGACTGATGAGAGTGACTGGGATGTTTCATGGTAGAGGAGACTGAAGAGAGTGACTGGGATGTTTCATGGTAGAGGAGACTGAAGAGAGTGACTGGGATGTTTCATGGTAGAGGAGACTGAAGAGAGTGACTGGGATGTTTCATGGTAGAGGAGACTGATGAGAGGACTGAGGAGTGATGAGAGGACTGAGGAGAGGTGAGAACTGAGGAAAGGAGAGAACAGAGGGGATGAGAGGACTGAGGGAAGGAGAAGAGAGAAGAGAAGAGGAGAGAATAGGGTAAGAAAGGATAGGAGAAGAGAGAAGAGGAGAGGAGCCGAGAGGAGAGGAGCCGAGAGAAGAGGTCAGGAGCCGAGAGGAGAGGTGAGGAGAGGAGAGGAGAGGAGCTGAGAGGAGAGGAGAGGAGCCGAGATTAGAGGAGAGGAGAGGTCAGGAGCCGAGAGGGGAGGAGTTTGATGCTTTTCCTTTCTGCAGGGTTTCTCTTGGAACCACCTTAGTAATTGCCACAGTCATTCCTTTGCTTGGCATTGTGACATCACTGGGGGAGGAGCCCATCTCAGCTTTCATTCTGCTTTACCTACAACATGCTGAACTTAGATTGAGTCAACAGTTTAATTTCGTCAAGGAGAAAAAAGAAACTGACATCTCAACAACGCCTGATATTATCTGTGGTGTTTGAGAGCGAGATAACTAATTTGTATTGAACATCTTGGAGGAATTTGAATTAAGTTGCACTTTAGATTGGGGGGGGGGGGGGGGGGATCATACATTGTATTTGTCAAGGAGAAGAAAGAATCTGAAAAAATTCAGGAACGTTATTTGTCCGAGGCCTGCTGTTTGAACACAGATTGGTTGCACAACAGTGCCCTCTGTTGGTTAAATTGGGAACTACCTGGCTGGCATTGAGAGCTGCAATGCATCATCCCATTATTATCCAAGTTACTAGTCCCATGTTATTTACAGGAGAAGAGTCCTCCTTCCCCCCAGTCATCCAATCCTCCTGTAAACTAGTCCCATGTTATTTACAGGAGAACAGTCCTCCTTCCCCCCTGTCATCCAATCCTCCTGTAAACTAGTCCCATGTTATTTACAGGAGAACAGTCCTCCTTGCCCTTCATCCAATCCTCCTGTAAACTAGTCCCATGTTATTTACAGGAGAAGAGTCCTCCTTCCCCCCAGTCATCCAATCCTCCTGTAAACTAGTCCCATGTTATTTACAGGAGAACAGACCTCCTTCCCCCCTGTCATCCAATCCTCCTGTAAACTAGTCCCATGTTATTTACAGGAGAACAGACCTCCTTCCCCCCTGTCATCCAATCCTCCTGTAAACTAGTCCCATGTCATTTAAAGGAGAACAGACCTCCTTGCCCAGTGATGTAATCACACTGTCTTCAGGTTATGGTGATGATATAATTGCATAATATGACTCTGCTTCTCACAGCAGGATATAATAATATAATATATAATAATAATATAATATATAATAATAATATAATATATAATTATAATAATCCTGCAGCAACAGGAAACATGAATTATAATTTGGGATTATAATAAATGGACATTTTGTTTGTAGGTGTTGATACATGTTTCGTTCGGAGAAAATCAAGTCTGACATTTTTAAAAGTGGAAATGACAAAACTTGAGATCAGATCAGATCTGAATCATCAGAAGAAGCTGGTTTTGGAGAGGCTGGTTCCAGTTTCATCACTACTGGGCGATGTTAGTGTGATGTTTAGCTGACTGTCAAGGCCTCAAGTAACTCTTCTCTTTAGTTCACTGCCATCTGGTGGCCAGACATGGAATAGCTCAGACTTCTCCTCAAGGTCAATTAAATCAAGTTGATCTCTGAATGAGCTGCTCATTAATTAAAGTGAGTTCAGGTGTATTCAGATTTATCTGCATGATTGATTGTATGGAATCAATGATAGACCTGGATCTATTGATCTGTCTCTCTCTCTCTCTCTCTGTCTCTGTTTCTCTCGCTCTGTTTCTCTCTCTCTGTTTTTCTCTCTCTCTCTCTCTCTCTCTCTGTTTCTCTCTCTCTGTTTTTCTCTCTCTCTCTCTCTCTCTGTGTTTTTCTCTCTCTCTCTGTCTCTGTCTCTGTCTCTGTCTCTGTTTCTCTCTCTCTCTGTCTCTCTCTCTCTCTCTCTGTTTCTCTCTCTCTGTCTCTCTCTCTCTGTCTCTTTCACTCAGTTTAATTGCAATTCAATTTAAGGGGCTTTATTGTCTTGGGAAACATATGTTTACATTGCCAAAGCAAAAAACACAAGTTAAATAAACGATACAAATGTACAGTAAAAATGACACTCACAGAGAAGTGCTAAAATAAAGACATTTCAATTTTCATATTATGTCTATATACAGTGATGTGCAAATAGTTAAAGTACACAAGGGAAAATAAATATAACTATGGGTTGTATTTACAATGGTGTTTGTTCTTCACTGGTTTCCCTTTTCTCGTGGCAACAGGTCACAAATCTTGCTGCTGTGATGGCACACTGTGGAATTTCACCCAGTAGATATGGGAGTTTATCAAAATTGGATTTGTTTTTTCGAATTCTTTGTGGGTCTGTGTAATCTGAGGGAAATATGTCTCTCTAATATGGTCATACATTGGACAGGAGGTTAGGAAGTGCAGCTCAGTTTCATACTTAAAGCTTTCCTTAAGTTTGGGTCAGTCACAGTGGTCAGGTATAATTAGTGGGTATCGGACTAATTCGGCTCTGCTCTATTTGGTGTTCTACGTTGTACACGGAGGATATGTTTGCAGAATTCTGCATGCTGAGTCTCAATTTGGTGTTTGTCACATTTTGTGAAGTCTTGGTTGGTGAGCGGACCCCAGACCTCACAACCATAAACGGCAATGGGCTCTGTGACTGATTCAAGTATTTTTAGACAAATCCTAATCGGTATGTTGAATTTTATGTTCCTTTTGATGTCGTAAAAGGCCCCACTTGCCTTGTCTCTCAGATCGTTCACATGTGGAAGTTATCTCCATCTGCTTCTCTCTCTCTCTATCTCCATCTGCTTCTCTCTCTCTCTATCTCAATCTGCTTCTCTCTCTCTCTATCTCTCTCTCTCTCTCTCTCTCTCTCTCTCTCTCTCTCTCTCTCTCTCATAGCTTTGTGGAAGTTATCTCCATCTGCTTCTAACTCTCTCTATCTCTCTCTCTCTCTCTCTCTCTCTCTCTCTCTCTCTCTCTCTCTCTCTCTCTCATAGCTTTGTGGAAGTTATCTCCATCTGCTTCTCTCTCTCTCTATCTCCATCTGCTTCTCTCTCTCTCTCTCTCTCTCTCTCTCTCTCTCTCTCTCTCTCTCTCTCTCTCTCTCTCTCATAGCTTTGTGGAAGTTATCTGTGGTGCTGACGTTTAGGCCGAGGTACAGTTGAAGTCGGAGGTTTACATACACTTAGGATGGAGTCATTAAAACCTGTTTTTCAACCACTCTACAAATTTCTTGTTAATTAAACAAACTACAGTTTTGGCGAGTTGGTTAGGATATCTACTTTGTGCATGACACAAGTAATTTTTCCAACAATTGTTTATAGACAGATTATTTCACTGTATCACAATTCCAGTGGGTCAGAAGTTTACATACACTAAGTTGACTGTGCCTTTAAACAGCTTGGAAAATTCCAGAAAATGATGTCATGCTTTAGAAGCTTCCGATAGGCTAATTGACATCATTCGAGTCAATTGGATGTGTACCTGTGGATATATTTCAAGGCCTACCTTCAAACTCAGTGCCTCTTTGCTTGACATCATGGGAAAATCTAAAGAAATCAGCCAAGACCTCAGCAAAAAAATTGTAGACCTCCACAAGTCTGGTGCGTCCTTGGGAGCAAATTCCAAACGCCTGAAGGTACCACATTCATCGGTACAAACAATAGTACACAAGTATAAACACCATGGGACCACACAGCCATCATACCACTCAGGAAGGAGATGCGTTCTGTCTCCTAGAGATTAGCGTTGTTTGGTGCGAAAAGTGCAAATCCATCCCAGAACAGCAGCAAAGGACCTTGTGAAGATGCTGGAGGAAACAGGTACAAAAGTATCTATATACACAGTAAAACGAGTCCTATATCGACATAACCTGAAAGGCCGCTCAGCAAGGGAGAAGCCACTGCTCCAAAACCGCCATAAAAAAGCCAGACTACGGTTTACAACTGCACATGGGGACAAAGATCACACTTTTGCACATGGGGACAAAGATCACACTTTTTGGAGAAATGCCCTCTGGTCTGATGAAACTGTTTGGCCATAATGACCATCGTTATGTTTGGAGGAAAAAGGGGGGGCTTGCAAGCTGAAGAACACCATCCCAACCGTGAAGCACAGAGGTGACAGCATCATATTGTGGGGGTGCTTTGCTGCAGGAGGGGCTGGTGCTCTTCACAAAATAGATGGCGTCACGAGGATGGAAAATTATGTGGATATATTGCAGCAACATCTCAAGACATCAGTCAGGAAGTTGAAGCTTGGTCGTAAATGGGTCTTCCAAATGGACAATGACGCCAAGCATACTTTCAAAGTTGTGGCAAAATGGCTTAAGGACAACAAAGTCAAGGTATTGGAGTGGCCATCACTAAGCCCTGACCTCAATCCTATAGAACATTTGTGGGCAGAACTGAAAAAGCGTGTGCGAGCAAGGAGGCCTACAAACCTGACTCAGTTACATAAACTCTGTCAGGAGGAATGGGCCAAAATTCACCCAACTTATTGTGGGAAGCTTGTGGAAGGCTACCCGAAACGTTTGACCCAAGTTAAACAATTTAAAGGCAATGCTACCAAATACTAATTGAGTGTATGTGAACTTCTGACCCACTGGGAATGTGATGAAAGAAATAAAAGCTGAAATAAATCATTCTCTCTACTATTATTCTGACATGTCACATTCCTAATTAAAATAAAGTGCTGATCCTAACTGATCTAAAACAGGGACATTTTTACAAGGATGAAATGCCAGGAATTGTGAAAACTGAGTTTAAATGTATTTGGCTAAGGTGTATGTAAACTTCTGCCTGTATTTATAGTTTATCTCCTTCTCTCTGTCTCTCTCGCTGTCTCTGAATCTCTCACTACCAACTAATAGGACCTGTGAACCAGGGTCCCTCGTACCATTCATCAATTGACCAACTAATAGGACCTGTGAACCAGGGTCCCTCGTTCCATTCATCAATTTACTAACTAATAGGACCTGTGAACCAGGGTCTCTCGTTCCTTTCATCAATTTACCAACTAATAGGACCTGTGAACCAGGGTCCCTCGTTCCTTTCATTAATTTACCAACTAATAGGACCTGTGAACCAGGGTCTCTCGTTCCTTTCATCAAGTTACCAACTAATAGGACCTGAGAACCAGGGTCCCTCGTTCCATTCATCAAGTTACCAACTAATAGGACCTGTGAACCAGGGTCCCTCGTTCCTTTCATCAATTTACCAACTAATAGGACCTGTGAACCAGGGTCCCCGGCTCCTTTCATCAATTTACCAACTAATAGGACCTGTGAACCAGGGTCTCTCGTTCCATTCATCAAGTTACCAACTAATAGGACCTGTGAACCAGGGTCCCTCGTTCCTTTCATCAATTTACCAACTAATAGGACCTGTGAACCAGGGTCCCCGGCTCCTTTCATCAATTTACCAACTAATAGGACCTGTGAACCAGGGTCTCTCGTTCCATTCATCAAGTTACCAACTAATAGGACCTGTGAACCAGGGTCTCTCATTCCTTTCATCAATTTACCAACTAATAGGACCTGTGAACCAGGGTCCCCGGCTCCTTTCATCAATTTACCAGCTAATAGGACCTGTGAACCAGGGTCTCTCGTTCCATTCATCAAGTTACCAACTAATAGGACCTGTGAACCAGGGTCTCTCGTTCCATTCATCAAGTTACCAACTAATAGGACATGTGAACCAGGGTCCCTCGTTCCATTCATCAAGTTACCAACTAATAGGACATGTGAACCAGGGTCTCTCGTTCCTTTCATCAATTTACCAACTAATAGGACCTGTGAACCAGGGTCTCTCGTTCCATTCATCAAGTTACCAACTAATAGGACCTGTGAACCAGGGTCCCTCGTTCCTTTCATCAATTTACCAACTAATAGGACCTGTGAACCAGGGTCCCTCGTTCCTTTCATCAATTTACCAACTAATAGGACCTGTGAACCAGGGTCCCTCGTTCCATTCATCAAGTTACCAACTAATAGGACCTGTGAACCAGGGTCCCTCATTATTTCTTACTAATCTCTTTCCCTCTTTTGAAAACACATTTATTGCTTTTGTTCTCTTCTTCTCTCATTGGGGTGTCTCTTGTCTGATGTTCTCTTCTTCTCTCATTGGGGTGTCTCTTGTCTGATGTTCTCTTCTTCTTCTCTCATTGGGGTGTCTCTTGTCTGATGTTCTCTTCTTCTTCTCTCATTGGGGTGTCTCTTGTCTGATGTTCTCTTCTTCTCTCATTGGGGTGTCTCTTGTCTGATGTTCTCTTCTTCTTCTCTCATTGGGGTGTCTCTTGTCTGATGTTGTCTTCTTCTTCTCTCATTGGGGTGTCTCTTGTCTGATGTTGTCTTCTTCTTCTCTCATTGGGGTGTCTCTTGTCTGATGTTCTCTTCTTCTTCTCTCTTTGGGGTGTCTCTTGTCTGATGTTCTCTTCTTCTTCTCTCATTGGGGTGTCTCTTGTCTGATGTTGTCTTCTTCTTCTCTCATTGGGGTGTCTCTTGTCTGATGTTGTCTTCTTCTCTCATTGGGGTGTCTCTTGTCTGATGTTCTCTTCTTCTCTCATTGGGGTGT
>NC_092164.1:9366926-9384426 GCF_045791955.1 Oncorhynchus clarkii lewisi | reverse complement strand
TAGGTTTTGGCCTTTCTAGGGAGTTTTTCCTAGCCGCCGTGCTTCTACACCTGCATTGCTTGCTGTTTGGGGTTTTAGGCTGGGTTTATGTACAGCACTTTGAGATATCAGCCGATGTACGAAGGGCTATATAAAATAAATTTGATATAGGGAATAGGGTTCTATAGGGCTCGGGTCTAAAGTAGTGCACTATATAGGGAATAGGGTGCCATAGGGCTCTGGTCTAAAGTAGTGCACTATATAGGGAATAGGGTTCTATAGGGCTCTGGTCTAAAGTAGTGCACTATATAGTGAATAGGGTTCTATAGGGCTCGGGTCTAAAGTAGTGCACTATATAGGGAATAGGGTGCCATAGGGCTCTGGTCTAAAGTAGTGCACTATATAGGGAATAGGGTGCCATAGGGCTCTGGTCTAAAGTAGTGCACTATATAGGGAATAGGGTTTTATAGGGCTCTGGTCTAAAGTAGTGCACTATATAGGGAATAGGGTGCCATGGGGCCCTGGTCCAAAGTAGTGCACTATATAGGGAATATTGTGCCATAGGGCTCTGGTCTAAAGTAGTGCACTATATAGGGAATAGGGTTCTATAGGGCTCTGGTCTAAAGTAGTGCACTATATAGGGAATAGGGTGCCATGGGGCCCTGGTCCAAAGTAGTGCACTATTAGGGAATAGGGTGCCATAGGGCTCTGGTCTAAAGTAGTGCACTATATAGGGAATAGGGTTCTATAGGGCTCTGGTCTAAAGTAGTGCACTATATATAGGGAATAGGGTTCTATAGGGCTCTGGTCTAAAGTAGTGCACTATATAGGGAATAGGGTGCCATGGGGCCCTGGTCCAAAGTAGTGCACTATAATAGGGAATAGGGTTCCATAGGGCCCTGGTCTAAAGTAGTGCACTATATAGGGAAAATGGTGCCCTCTGGGACACAACCGCAGTGATAACAGACAGGAAGTCTTTATTCTTGAGGTCCGTAGGGGACAGAGAGATAAACAGGAAGTCTTTATTCTTGAGGTCCATATGGGACAGAGAGATAAACATGAAGTCTTTATTCTTGAGGTCCGTAGGGTACAGAAAGATAAACAGGAAGTCTTTATTCTTGAGGTCCGTAGGGGACAGAGAGATAGACAGGAAGTCTTTATTCTTGCGGTCCGTAGGGGACAGAAAGATAAACAGGAAGTCTTTATTCTTGTGGTCCGTAGGGGACAGAGAGATTAACAGGAAGTCTTTATTCTTGAGGTCCGTAGGGGACAGAAAGATCAACTGAATGAGACACAAACAAACAGCAGATCAAAAGTTCAACCTGATGAAAAATAGAAAAACAAAAACAGAACAATTTGAAGTCTGTCAGAGTTGATTCAGAAAATAAAGCATCAAGCTGGACCCCCCCCCCCATCAAGCTGGTGCAGAATAATGTGTCTGTGTGTGGACCCCCCCCCCCCCCCCCATCAAGCTGGTGCAGAATAATGTGTCTGTGTGTGGACCCCCCCCCCCCCCCCCCATCAAGCTGGTGCAGAATAATGTGTCTGTGTGTGGACCCCCCCCCCCCCCCATCAAGCTGGTGCAGAATAATGTGTCTGTGTGTGGACCCCCCCCCCCATCAAGCTGGTGCAGAATAATGTGTCTGTGTGTGGACCCCCTCCCCCCCCCCCATCAAGCTGGTGCAGAATAATGTGTCTGTGTGTGGACCCCCCCCCCCCCCCATCAAGCTGGTGCAGAATAATGTGTCTGTGTGTGGAACCCCCACCCCCCCCCCATCAAGCTGGTGCAGAATAATGTGTCTGTGTGTGGACCCCCCCCCCCCCCCATCAAGCTGGTGCAGAATAATGTGTCTGTGTGTGGACCCCCCCCCCCCCCCCATCAAGCTGGTGCAGAATAATGTGACTGTGTGTGGACCCCCCCCCCCCCCCCCATCAAGCTGGTGCAGAATAATGTGTCTGTGTGTGGACCCCCCCCCCCCCCCATCAAGCTGGTGCAGAATAATGTGTCTGTGTGTGGAACCCCCCCCCCCCCCCCATCAAGCTGGTGCAGAATAATGTGTCTGTGTGTGGAACCCCCCCCCCCCCCCCATCAAGCTGGTCCCCCCCCCCCCCCCCCATCAAGCTGGTGCAGAATAATGTGTCTGTGTGTGGACCCCCCCCCCCCCCCCATCAAGCTGGTGCAGAATAATGTGTCTGTGTGTGGAACCCCCCCCCCCCCCCCCCCCCATCAAGCTGGTGCAGAATAATGTGTCTGTGTGTGGAACCCCCCCCCCCCCCCCCCATCAAGCTGGTCCCCCCCCCCCCCCCATCAAGCTGGTGCAGAATAATGTGTCTGTGTGTGGAACCCCCACCCCCCCCCCATCAAGCTGGTGCAGAATAATGTGTCTGTGTGTGGAACCCCCACCCCCCCCCCATCAAGCTGGTGCAGAATAATGTGTCTGTGTGTGGAACCCCCACCCCCCCCCCCATCAAGCTGGTGCAGAATAATGTGTCTGTGTGTGGAACCCCCCCCCCCCCCCATCAAGCTGGTGCAGAATAATGTGTCTGTGTGTGGAACCCCCCCCCCCCCCCCATCAAGCTGGTGCAGAATAATGTGTCTGTGTGTGGAACCCCCCCCCGTCAAGCTGGTGCAGAATAATGTGTCTGTGTGTGGAACCCCCCCCCCGTCAAGCTGGTGCAGAATAATGTGTCTGTGTGTGGACCCCCCCCCGCCCCATCAAGCTGGTGCAGAATAATGTGTCTGTGTGTGGACCCCCCCCCCCCCCCCATCAAGCTGGTGCAGAATAATGTGTCTGTGTGTGGACCCCCCCCCCCCCCATCAAGCTGGTGCAGAATAATGTGTCTGTGTGTGGAACCCCCCCCCGTCAAGCTGGTGCAGAATAATGTGTCTGTGTGTGGACCCCCCCCCCCCCCCCATCAAGCTGGTGCAGAATAATGTGTCTGTGTGTGGAACCCCCCCCCCCCCCATCAAGCTGGTGCAGAATAATGTGTCTGTGTGTGGAACCCCCCCCCCCCCCCATCAAGCTGGTGCAGAATAATGTGTCTGTGTGTGGAACCCCCCCCCCCCCCCCCCCCCCCATCGAGCTGGTGCAGAATAATGTGTCTGTGTGTGGAACCCCCCCCCCCCCCCCCATCAAGCTGGTGCAGAATAATGTGTCTGTGTGTGGACCCCCCCCCCCCCCCCCATCAAGCTGGTGCAGAATAATGTGTCTGTGTGTGGAACCCCCCCCCCCCCCCCATCAAGCTGGTGCAGAATAATGTGTCTGTGTGTGGAACCCCCCCCCCCCCCCCCCCATCAAGCTGGTGCAGAATAATGTGTCTGTGTGTGGAACCCCCCCCCCCCCCCATCAAGCTGGTGCAGAATAATGTGTCTGTGTGTGGACCCCCCCCCCCCCCCCCCCCCCCCATCAAGCTGGTGCAGAATAATGTGTCTGTGTGTGGAACCCCCCCCCCCCCCCCATCAAGCTGGTGCAGAATAATGTGTCTGTGTGTGGACCCCCCCCCCCCCCCCCCATCAAGCTGGTGCAGAATAATGTGTCTGTGTGTGGAACCCCCCCCCCCCCCCATCAAGCTGGTGCAGAATAATGTGTCTGTGTGTGGAACCCCCCCGCACCCCCCTCCCGCCCCCCCGCCCCCCCACTGGATGGTCCTCTGTCAGGATTCATTAGGCTCTCCCTAGATTTGACAGCTCTGTGTCTCGCGTGTGTGTGTGTGTTTGTCTGTGTTCGCAAGTGTGTGCGTGTGTGTGTTTGTTTGCATGTGTGTGTGTGTTTGTGTGTGTGTGTGTGTGTGTGTTTGTGTGTGTGTTTGCATGTGTGTGCGTGTGTGTGCGTGTGTTTGCGTGTGTGTGTTTGTTTGCATGTGTGTGTGTTTGTGTGCGTGTGTGTGTGCATGTGTGTGTGTTTGTTTGCATGTGTGTGTGTTTGTGTGTGTGTGTTTGCGTGTGTGTGTTTGTTTGCATGTGTGTGTGTTTGTGTGTGTGTGTGTGTGTTAGTGTGTGTGTTTGTTTGCATGTGTGTGTGTGTGCTTGTGTGTGTGTTTGCATGTGTGTGCGTGTGTGTTTGTTTGCATGTGTGTGTGTGTGTGTTTGCCTGTGTGTGTGTGTGTGTGTGTTTGTGTGTTTTTACCATTGTGTGTCAGCTATGTAGAGTTTAATTAGGACCTTGCATCAAAATCTCTCCAAAAAACATGCCAGTTCATTGTTATTGTTGTTGATTGGTTAAAATATCTCTCTCCTATAGTGAACAGCAGTGATCACGAGAGACTGGAGACACACTATATATACAAAAGTATGTGGACACCCCTTCAAATTAGTGGATTTTGCAATTTCAGCCTCCCCCGTTGCTGACAGGTGTATAATATCGAGCACACAGCCATGCAATCTCCATAGACAAACATTGGCAGTAGAATGGAATCCCTACTGAAGAGCTCAGTGACTTTCAACTTGGCACCGTCACAGGACGCCACCTTTCCAACATGTGAGAGTTTGTCGAATTTCTACCTCGCTAGAGCTGCCCCCCGGTCAACTGTAAGTGCTGTTATTGTGAAGTGGGGATGTCTAGGAGCAACAACGGCTCAGCCCGAGAAGTGGTAGGCCACACAAAGCTCACAGAACGGGACCGTTGAGTTCTGAAACGTGTTACACGTAAAAAATGATCTGTCCTCGGTTGCAACACTCACTACTGAGTTCCAGACTGCCTCTGGAAGCGACGTCCCGAACTGTTCATCGGGAGCATCATGAAATGGGTTTCCATGGCCGCGCCCAACCCAAAGATCAACATGTGCAATGTCAAGCGTCGTCTGTGACTCTGGAGCAGTGGAAACGCGCTCTCTGGAGATATGAATCATGCTTCACCATCTGGCAGTCTGACAGGACACATCTGGGTCTGGCGGATGCCAGGAGAACGACTACCTGCCCCCTAAGCAAAATGCCAACTGTAAGGTTTGGTGGAGGATGAATAATGTTGTTTTCATTGGTTCAGGACTAGACCCCTTAGTTCCAGTGAATGGAAATCTTAACGCTACAGCATACAATGACATTCTAGATGATTCTGTGCTTCTAACTTTTTGGCTCAGTTTGTATTTGTATTAATTATGGATCCTGCCCAAGGCAGCAGCTACTATTCCTGGGGTTTATTATGGGTCCCCATTAGTTCCTGCCAAGGCAGCAGCTACTATTCCTGGGGTTTATTATGGATCCCCATTAGTTCCTGCCAAGGCAGCAGCTACTATTCCTGGGGTTTATTATGGGTCCCCATTAGTTCCTGCCAAGGCAGCAGCTACTATTCCTGGGGTTTATTATGGATCCCCATTAGTTCCTGCCAAGGCAGCAGCTACTCTTCCTGGGGTTTATTATGGGTCCCCATTAGTTCCTGCCAAGGCAGCAGCTACTATTCCTGGGGTTTATTATGGGTCCCCATTAGTTCCTGCCAAGGCAGCAGCTACTCTTCCTGGGGTTTATTATGGGTCCCCATTAGTTCCTGCCAAGGCAGCAGCTACTATTCCTGGGGTTTATTATGGGTCCCCATTAGTTCCTGCCAAGGCAGCAGCTACTATTCCTGGGGTTTATTATGGGTCCCCATTAGTTCCTGTCAAGGCAGCAGCTACTCTTCCTGGGGTTTATTATGGATCCCCATTAGTTCCTGACAAGGCAGCAGCTAATATTCCTGGGGTTTATTATGGGTCCCCATTAGTTCCTGCCAAGGCAGCAGCTACTCTTCCTGGGGTTTATTATGGATCCCCATTAGTTCCTGCCAAGGCAGCAGCTACTCTTCCTGGGGTTTATTATGGATCCCCATTAGATCCTGCCCAAGGCAGCAGCTACTCTTCCTGGGGTTTATTATGGGTCCCCATTAGTTCCTGCCAAGGCAGCAGCTACTCTTCCTGGGGTTTATTATGGGTCCCCATTAGTTCCTGTCAAGGCAGCAGCTACTATTCCTGGGGTTTATTATGGGTCCCCATTAGTTCCTGCCAAGGCACCAGCTACTCTTCCTGGGGTTTATTATGGATCCCCATTAGTTCCTGCCAAGGCAGCAGCTACTCTTCCTGGGGTTTATTATGGATCCCCATTAGTTCCTGCCAAGGCAGCAGCTACTCTTCCTGGGGTTTATTATGGATCCCCATTAGTTCCTGTCAAGGCAGCAGCTACTATTCCTGGGGTTTATTATGGATCCCCATTAGTTCCTGTCAAGGCAGCAGCTACTCTTCCTGGGGTTTATTATGGGTCCCCATTAGTTCCTGCAAAGGCAGCAGCTACTCTTCCTGGGGTTTATTATGGATCCCCATTAGTTCCTGCCAAGGCAGCAGCTACTATTCCTGGGGTTTATTATGGGTCCCCATTAGTTCCTGCCAAGGCAGCAGCTACTCTTCCTGGGGTTTATTATGGATCCCCATTAGTTCCTGCCAAGGCAGCAGCTACTCTTCCTGGGGTTTATTATGGATCCCCATTAGTTCCTGCCAAGGCAGCAGCTACTATTCCTGGGGTTTATTATGGGTCCCCATTAGTTCCTGCCAAGGCAGCAGCTACTCTTCCTGGGGTTTATTATGGATCCCCATTAGTTCCTGCCAAGGCAGCAGCTACTCTTCCTGGGGTTTATTATGGATCCCCATTAGTTCCTGCCAAGGCAGCAGCTACTCTTCCTGGGGTTTATTATGGATCCCCATTAGCCAAGGCAGCAGCTACTCTTCCTGGGGTTTATTATGGATCCCCATTAGTTCCTGCAAAGGCAGCAGCTACTCTTCCTGGGGTTTATTATGGATCCCCATTAGTTCCTGCCAAGGCAGTAGCTACTCTTCCTGGGGTTTATTATGGATCCCCATTAGTTCCTGTCAAGGCAGCAGCTACTCTTCCTGGGGTTTATTATGGATCCCCATTAGTTCCTGCAAAGGCAGCAGCTACTCTTCCTGGGGTTTATTATGGATCCCCATTAGTTCCTGCCAAGGCAGCAGCTACTCTTCCTGGGGTTTATTATGGATCCCCATTAGTTCCTGCCAAGGCAGCAGCTACTCTTCCTGGGGTTTATTATGGATCCCCATTAGCCAAGGCAGCAGCTACTCTTCCTGGGGTTTATTATGGATCCCCATTAGTTCCTGCAAAGGCAGCAGCTACTCTTCCTGGGGTTTATTATGGATCCCCATTAGTTCCTGCCAAGGCAGTAGCTACTCTTCCTGGGGTTTATTATGGATCCCCATTAGTTCCTGTCAAGGCAGCAGCTACTCTTCCTGGGGTTTATTATGGATCCCCATTAGTTCCTGCAAAGGCAGCAGCTACTCTTCCTGGGGTTTATTATGGATCCCCATTAGTTCCTGCCAAGGCAGCAGCTACTCTTCCTGGGGTTTATTATGGATCCCCATTAGTTCCTGCCAAGGCAGCAGCTTCTATTCCTGGGGTTTATTATGGGTCCCCATTAGTTCCTGCCAAGGCAGCAGCTACTCTTCCTGGGGTTTATTATGGATCCCCATTAGTTCCTGCCAAGGCAGCAGCTACTCTTCCTGGGGTTTATTATGGATCCCCATTAGTTCCTGCCAAGGCAGCAGCTACTCTTCCTGGGGTTTATTATGGATCCCCATTAGCCAAGGCAGCAGCTACTCTTCCTGGGGTTTATTATGGATCCCCATTAGTTCCTGCAAAGGCATCAGCTACTCTTCCTGGGGTTTATTATGGATCCCCATTAGTTCCTGCCAAGGCAGTAGCTACTCTTCCTGGGGTTTATTATGGATCCCCATTAGTTCCTGTCAAGGCAGCAGCTACTCTTCCTGGGGTTTATTATGGATCCCCATTAGTTCCTGCAAAGGCAGCAGCTACTCTTCCTGGGGTTTATTATGGATCCCCATTAGTTCCTGCCAAGGCAGCAGCTACTCTTCCTGGGGTTTATTATGGATCCCCATTAGTTCCTGCCAAGGCAGCAGCTACTCTTCCTGGGGTTTATTATGGATCCCCATTAGTTCCTGCCAAGGCAGCAGCTACTCTTCCTGGGGTTTATTATGGATCCCCATTAGTTCCTGCCAAGGCAGTAGCTACTCTTCCTGGGGTTTATTATGGATCCCCATTAGTTCCTGTCAAGGCAGCAGCTACTCTTCCTGGGGTTTATTATGGATCCCCATTAGTTCCTGCAAAGGCAGCAGCTACTCTTCCTGGGGTTTATTATGGATCCCCATTAGTTCCTGCCAAGGCAGCAGCTACTCTTCCTGGGGTTTATTATGGATCCCCATTAGTTCCTGCCAAGGCAGCAGCTACTCTTCCTGGGGTTTATTATGGATCCCCATTAGTTCCTGCCAAGGCAGCAGCTACTCTTCCTGGGGTTTATTATTGATCCCCATTAGTTCCTGCCAAGGCAGCAGCTACTCTTCCTGGGGTTTACTATGGATCCCCATTAGTTCCTGCACCAAGGCACCAGCTACTCTTCCTGGGGTTTATTATGGATCCCCATTAGTTCCTGCCAAGGCACCAGCTACTCTTCCTGGGGTTTATTATGGATCCCCATTAGTTCCTGCCAAGGCAGCAGCTACTCTTCCTGGGGTTTATTATGGATCCCCATTAGTTCCTGCCAAGGCAGCAGCTACTCTTCCTGGGGTTTATTATGGATCCCCATTAGTTCCTGCCAAGGCAGCAGCTACTCTGCCTGGGGTTTATTATGGATCCCCATTAGTTCCTGCCAAGGCAGCAGCTACTCTTCCTGGGGTTTATTATGGATCCCCATTAGTTCCTGCCAAGGCAGCAGCTACTCTTCCTGGGGTTTATTATGGATCCCCATTAGTTCCTGCCAAAGCAGCAGCTACTCTTCCTGGGGTTTATTATGGATCCCCATTAGTTCCTGCACCAAGGCACCAGCTACTCTTCCTGGGGTTTATTATGGATCCCCATTAGTTCCTGCCAAGGCACCAGCTACTCTTCCTGGGGTTTATTATGGATCCCCATTAGTTCCTGCCAAGGCAGCAGCTACTCTTCCTGGGGTTTATTATGGATCCCCATTAGTTCCTGCCAAGGCAGCAGCTACTCTTCCTGGGGTTTATTATGGATCCCCATTAGTTCCTGCCAAGGCACCAGCTACTCTTCCTGGGGTTTATTATGGATCCCCATTAGTTCCTGCCAAGGCAGCAGCTACTCTTCCTGGGGTTTATTATGGATCCCCATTAGTTCCTGCCAAGGCAGCAGCTACTCTTCCTGGGGTTTATTATGGATCCCCATTAGTTCCTGCCAAAGCAGCAGCTACTCTTCCTGGGGTTTATTATGGATCCCCATTAGTTCCTGCACCAAGGCACCAGCTACTCTTCCTGGGGTTTATTATGGATCCCCATTAGTTCCTGCCAAGGCACCAGCTACTCTTCCTGGGGTTTATTATGGATCCCCATTAGTTCCTGCCAAGGCAGCAGCTACTCTTCCTGGGGTTTATTATGGATCCCCATTAGTTCCTGCCAAGGCAGCAGCTACTCTTCCTGGGGTTTATTATGGATCCCCATTAGTTCCTGCCAAGGCACCAGCTACTCTTCCTGGGGTTTATTATGGATCCCCATTAGTTCCTGCCAAGGCAGCAGCTACTCTTCCTGGGGTTTATTATGGATCCCCATTAGTTCCTGCCAAGGCAGCAGCTACTCTTCCTGGGGTTTATTATGGATCCCCATTAGTTCCTGCCAAAGCAGCAGCTACTCTTCCTGGGGTTTATTATGGATCCCCATTAGTTCCTGCACCAAGGCACCAGCTACTCTTCCTGGGGTTTATTATGGATCCCCATTAGTTCCTGCCAAGGCACCAGCTACTCTTCCTGGGGTTTATTATGGATCCCCATTAGTTCCTGCCAAGGCAGCAGCTACTCTTCCTGGGGTTTATTATGGATCCCCATTAGTTCCTGCCAAGGCAGCAGCTACTCTTCCTGGGGTTTATTATGGATCCCCATTAGTTCCTGCCAAGGCACCAGCTACTCTTCCTGGGGTTTATTATGGATCCCCATTAGTTCCTGCCAAGGCAGCAGCTACTCTTCCTGGGGTTTATTATGGATCCCCATTAGTTCCTGCCAAAGCAGCAGCTACTCTTCCTGGGGTTTATTATGGATCCCCATTAGTTCCTGCACCAAGGCACCAGCTACTCTTCCTGGGGTTTATTATGGATCCCCATTAGTTCCTGCCAATTCACCAGCTACTCTTCCTGGGGTTTATTATGGATCCCCATTAGTTCCTGCCAAGGCAGCAGCTACTCTTCCTGGGGTTTATTATGGATCCCCATTAGTTCCTGCCAAGGCAGCAGCTACTCTTCCTGGGGTTTATTATGGATCCCCATTAGTTCCTGCCAAGGCACCAGCTACTCTTCCTGGGGTTTATTATGGATCCCCATTAGTTCCTGCCAAGGCAGCAGCTACTCTTCCTGGGGTTTATTATGGATCCCCATTAGTTCCTGCCAAGGCACCAGCTACTCTTCCTGGGGTCCAGCAGAATTAAAGCAGTTTATACAATTAAGAAAAAAACATTACAAAACATTCACAGATTTCACAACACACTGTGTTCCCCTCAGGCCCCTACTCCACCACTACCACATATCTACACTACTAAATCCATGTGTGTGTATAGTGCGTATGTTATCATGTGTGTGTGTGTATGTGTGTGTGTGTGCGCATGTTTGTCTGTGCCAATGTTTGTGTTACTTCATAGTTTTATAAATATTTAGGAACTTATTCCTTGACACACACTCTGAAACTAACTGCAGCTCTTCGTTAAGTGTTGCAGTCATTTCAGTCTCTGTAGTAGCTGATGTGTATAGTGTTGAGTCATTTCAGTCTCTGTAGTAGCTGAGGTGTATAGTGTTGAGTCATTTCGGTCTCTGTAGTAGCTGACGTGTATAGTGTTGAGTCATTTCAGTCTCTGTAGTAGCTGACGTGTATAGTGTTGAGTCATTTCAGTCTCTGTAGTAGCTGACGTGTATAGTGTTGCAGTCATTTCAGTCTCTGTAGTAGCTGACGTGTATAGTGTTAAGTCATTTCAGTCTCTGTAGTAGCTGACGTGTATAGTGTTAAGTCATTTCAGTCTCTGTAGTAGCTGATGTGTATAGTGTTGCAGTCATTTCGGTCTCTGTAGTAGCTGACGTGTATAGTGTTGAGTCATTTCAGTCTCTGTAGTAGCTGATGTGAATAGTGTTGCAGTCATTTCGGTCTCTGTAGTAGCTGGCGTGTATAGTGTTGAGTCATTTCAGTCTCTGTAGTAGCTGATGTGTATAGTGTTGAGTCATTTCAATCTCTGTAGTAGCTTACGTGTATAGTGTTGAGTCATTTCAGTCTCTGTAGTAGCTGACGTGTATAGTGTTGAGTCATATATAGACACACAGGCTTTACTCAAAGCCAGTGGCATGTCATTAGTAAAGATTGAAAACAGCAAGGGGCCTAGACAGCTGCCCTGGGGAATTCCTGATTCTAACTGGATTATATTGGAGAGGCTTCCATTAAAGAACACTCTCTGTGTTCTGTTAGACAGATAACTCACTATCCACAATAAAGCAGGGGGTGTTAAGCAATAACACATGTTTTTCCAGCAGCAGACTATGATCGATAATGTCAAAAGCTGCACTGAAGTCTAAGAAGACAGCCCTCATTTCCTGTTTCAGCATGACAATGACTCCGTGCACAAAGCGAGGTCCGTACGGAAATGATTTGTCAAGATCAATGTGGAAGACCTTGACCGGCCTGCCATAGAGCCCTGACGTCAACCCCCTTCGAACACCTTTGGGATGAATTGGAACGCTGACTGCAAGTCTCAGCAGAAATGTTCCAACATCTGGCGGAAAACCTTCCCAGGAGAGTGTATGTCGTTATAGCGACAAAGGGGGGACCAACTCCATATTAACGCCCATGATTTAGGAATGAGATGTTCAACGAGCAGGTGTCCACATACTTTTGGTCAGGTAGTGTACTTCCTTTAAGTGAATTATGGTAACCATGTGATTTGAAACTGTGAGCTGATTGGTCCTTTTTAATTCATTGTTCGTGTGCTCAGATTCAGATTCAGCAACTCTTGGATCAAGTTATTAATCAGGAAGCTTCTTTATAGTTAAAAGTTAAAACCAAGGCGTTCAGTTCCAACAGCAACCCTAGCCTGGGTACCACAGCAGCCCTAGCCTGGGTACCACAGCAGCCCTAGCCTGGGTACCACAGCAGCCCTAGCCTGGGTACCACAGCAGCCCTAGCCTGGGTACCACAGCAGCCGTAGACTGGGTACCACAGCAGCCCTAGCCTGGGTACCAAAGCAGCCATAGCCTGGGTACCACAGCAGCCCTAGCCTGGGTACCACAGCAGCCCTAGCCTGGGTACCACAGCAGCCCTAGCCTGGGTACCACAGCAGCCCTAGCCTGGGTACCACAACAGCCCTAGCCTGGGTACCACAGCAGGCCTAGCCTGGGTACCACAGCAGCCCTAGCCTGGGTACCACAGCAGCCCTAGCCTGGATACCACAGCAGCCCTAGCCTGGGTACCACAGCAGCCCTAGCCTGGGTACCACAGCAGCCCTAGCCTGGGTACCACAGCAGCCCTAGCCTGGGTACCACAGCAGCCCTAGCCTGGGTACCACAGCAGCCCTAGCCTGGGTACCACAGCAGACCTAGCCTGGGTACCACAGCAGCCCTAGCCTGGGTACCACAGCAGCCCTAGCCTGGGTACCACAGCAGCCCTAGCCTGGGTACCACAGCAGCCCTAGCCTGGGTACCACAGCAGCCCTAGCCTGGGTACCACAGCAGCCCTAGCCTGGGTAACACAGCAGCCCTAGCCTGGGTACCAAAGCAGCCATAGCCTGGGTACCACAGCAGCCCTAGCCTGGGTACCACAGCAGCCCTAGCCTGGGTACCACAGCAGCCCTAGCCTGGGTACCACAGCAGCCCTAGCCTGGGTACCACAGCAGCCCTAGCCTGGGTACCAAAGCAGCCATAGCCTGGGTACCACAGCAGCCCTAGCCTGGGTTAACACAGCAGCCCTAGCCTGGGTACCACAGCAGCCTTAGCCTGGGTACCACAGCAGCCCTAGCCTGGGTACCACAGCAGCCCTAGCCTGGGTACCACAGCAGCCCTAGCCTGGGTATGACAGCAGTCCTAGCCTGGGGACCAGTTTGTTTACCTAGCATGCACACTCTCGCTATCTCTCTCTCTTTCTCCAACGTACCTTCACTTCTCCCTAACCCCCGACCCCATCTCTCTGGAGAGAGGGAGGGCGAGAGGGAGGGAGGCAGGGAGGGAGGGAGAGAGGGAGGGAGGGAGGGAGGGAGGGAGGGAGGGAGGGAGAGAGAGAGAGAGGGAGGGATGGAGGGAGAGAGGGAGAGAGGGAGGGAGGGGGGAGGGAGGGAGAGAGGGAGAGAGGGAAGGAGAGATGGAGGAGGGAGGAAGGGAGGGAAGGAAGGAGAGATGGAGGAGGGAGGGGGGAGGGAAGGAGGGAGAGAGGGAGGGAAGGCGAGATGGAGGAGGGAGAGAGAGAGGGAAGGAGAGATTTGAGGAGGGAGGGAGGGAGGGAGGGAGGGAGGGAGGGAGGGAAGGAAGGAAGGAAGGAAGGAAGGAGGGAGGGAGGGAGGGAGGGAGGGAGGGAGGGAGGGAGGGAGGGAGGGAGGGAGGGAGGGAGGGAAGGATAGATGGAAGAGGGAGGGAGGGAGGGAGGGAGGGAGGGAGGATAGATGGAAGAGGGAGGGAGGGAGGGAAGGATAGATGGAAGAGGGAGGGAGGGAGGGAAGGCTAGATGGAAGAGGGAGGGAGGGAAGGATAGATGGAAGAGGGAGGGAGGGAAGGATAGATGGAAGAGGGAGGGAGGGAGGGAAGGATAGATGGAAGAGGGAGGGAGGGAAGGATAGATGGACGAGGGAGGGAGGGGTGTAGAAAGGTCACGAAGACATACCTGTAAAATAGGTGTTTTCTGTTCCCATCAGACCTAAAGCCAGCCCTCTGAGACTCGGAGATTACACCGGCTTCCTCCCAAATGACACCCTTTTCCCTACATAGTGCACTGCTGTTGACCAGGGCCCTATGTAGGGAATCGGGTGCAATAGGGCTCTGGTCTAAAGTAGGGAATAGGGTGCTCCCCACCTGGTGAAATGGGGTCATATCGAATCATCTCTCAGAGAGGAGGGTCAAGACATCACAGACATTTTCTCATTCTCTTGTTCAAAGAGTCTCTTGGAGGGGAAAGGTGTGTGTGTGTGTGTACCTTGGTGTGTGTGTCGTGTACAGCCGGCGTGTGTGTGTGTGTGTGTGTGTGTACCTTGGTGTGTTTGTCGTGTACAGCCGGCGTGTGTGTGTGTGTGTGTGTGAGGTTGGGAGAGTCACCCAGAGAGGATAGTAGAGGACACACTGACAGTGTGATCTCTGTCTCTCAGCCCAATGATCATTTATTCTGCCCTCAGACAGCCAATCATAATGATTAGTATCAGAGAGTCTACTGGGCTGAGGGAGGAGTTAGAGGGTTGACAGCCAATCATAATGATTAGTATCAGAGAGTCTACTGGGCTGAGGGAGGAGTCAGAGGGTTGACAGCCAATCATAATGATTATTATCAGAGAGTCTACTGGGCTGAGGGAGGAGTTAGAGGGTTGACAGCCGTTCATATTGATTAGTATCAGAGAGTCTACTGGGCTGAGGGAGGAGTTAGAGGGTTGACAGCCGTTCATATTGATTATTATCAGAGAGTCTACTGGGCTGAGGGAGGAGTTAGAGGGTTGACAGCCGTTCATATTGATTAGTATCAGAGTCTACTGGGCTGAGGGAGGAGTCAGAGGGTTGACAGCCGTTCATATTGATTAGTATCAGAGTCTACTGGGCTGAGGGAGGAGTCAGAGGGTTGACAGCCGTTCATATTGATTAGTATCAGAGACTACTGGGCTGAGGGAGGAGTCAGAGGGTTGACAGCCAATCATAATGATTAGTATCAGAGAGTCTACTGGGCTGAGGGAGGAGTCAGTTAGTTGACAGCCAATCATAATGATTAGTATCAGAGAGTCTACTGGGCTGAGGGAGGAGTCAGTTAGTTGACAGCCAATCATAATGATTAGTATCAGAGAGTCTACTGGGCTGAGGGAGGAGTCAGAGGGTTGACAGCCAATCATAATGATTAGTATCAGAGAGTCTACTGGGCTGAGGGAGGAGTCAGAGGGTTGACAGCCAATCATAATGATTAGTATCAGAGAGTCTACTGGGCTGAGGGAGGAGTTAGAGGGTTGACAGCCGTTCATATTGATTAGTATCAGAGAGTCTACTGGGCTGAGGGAGGAGTTAGAGGGTTGACAGCCAATCATAATGATTAGTATCAGAGAGTCTACTGGGCTGAGGGAGGAGTTAGAGGGTTGACAGCCGTTCATATTGATTAGTATCAGAGTCTACTGGGCTGAGGGAGGAGTCAGAGAGTTGGGTCTCACATCACTTCAACCATGGCAAAACATCAGCTCATGGCTTCCATACTCTCTTCTCTCTTCCCCTTTAACTTCCCCTCTCTCTCCCTTTCTATTTCCCTCTCTCCCTTCCCCTCTCTCTCCCTTTCTATTTCCCTCTCTCCCTTCCCCTCTCTCTCCCTTTCCCTCTCTCTTCGCCTCTCTCTCCCTTTCCCTCTCTTTTCCCCTCTCTCCCGTTCCCTCTCTCTCCCCCTCTCTCTTTCCCTCTCTCTCCCCTCTCTCTCCCTCTCTCTTCCCCTCTCTCTCCCTTTCCCCTCTCTTTCCCCCTCTCTCTTTCCCCCTCTCTCTCCCACTCTCTTTTCCCCTCTCTCCCGTTCCCTCTCTCTCCCCCTCTCTCTTCCGCTCTCTCTCCCCCTCTCTCTTCCCTCTCTCCTTCCCTCTCTCTCCCCCTCTCTCCCCCTCTCTCTTCCCCTCTCTCTTCCCCCCTCTCTCTCCCACTCTCTTTTCCCCTCTCTCTTCCGCTCTCTCCTTCCCTCTCTCTCCCCCTCTCTCTTCCCCTCTCTCTTCCCCCCTCTCTCTCCCACTCTCTTTTCCCCTCTCTCTTCCGCTCTCTACTTCCCTCTCTCTCCCCCTCTCTCTTTCCCTCTCTCTCCCCTCTCTCTTCCCCTCTCTCTTCCACTCTCTCTCCCCCTCTCTCTTCCCTCTCTCCTTCCGTCTCTCTTCCCCCCTCTCTCTCCCACTCTCTTTTCCCCTCTCTCTTCCGCTCTCTCCTTCCCTCTCTCTCCCTCTCTCTCTTCCCCTCTCTCTTCCCCACTCTCTCCTCCGCTCTCTCTCCCCCTCTCTCTTCCCTCTCTCCTTCCCTCTCTCTCCCCCTCTCTATTTCCCTCTCTCTCCTCTCTCTCTTCCCCTCTCTCCTCTGCTCTCTCTCCCCCTCTCTATTTCCCTCTCTCTCCCCTCTCTCCTCCGCTCTCTCTCCCCCTCTCTCTTCCCCTCTCTCTTCTCCTCTCTCTTCCCCTCTCTCTCCCCCCCACTCTTCCACTCTCTCTTCCCCTCTCTTTTCTCCTCTCTCTTCCCCCCTCTCTTCCCGTCTCTCTTCCCCCTCTCTTCCCCTCTCTCCCCCTCTCTCTTCCCTCTCTCCTTCCCTCTCTCTCCCCTCTCTCTTCCCCTCTCTCTCCCCTCTCTCTCTCACTCTCTCCCCCCTCTCCCCCCCTCTTCCCCCCTCTCTCTTCCCTCTCTCTTCCCCCTCTCTTCCCCCCTCTCTTCCCCTCTATCTCCCCCTCTCTCTCCCCCTCTCTCTTCCCTCTCTCTTCCCCTCTCTCTTCCCCTCTCTCTTCCCCCCTCTCTTCCCCCCTCTCTTCCCCTCTCTCTTCCCCTCTCTCTCCCCCTCTCTCTTCCCCTCTCTCTTCCCCTCTCTCTTCCCCTCTCTCTCCCCCTCTCTTTCCCCCTCTCTCTTCCCCTCTCTCTTCCCCTCTCTCTCCCCTCTCTCTTTCCCTCTCTCTCTCTCTTTTTATATATTTTGTTATTTGCTTGTGTCACTCTTTTAGACAGTGTGTGTGTAGTGTGTGTGTGTGTGTCTGGCTGAGGTTGCCGACAGCTTTAACTAACTCCTCTTTCTCAGGCGTCTGTCTGGTCCATTAAAGTCTCCCTGCTCCTCCAGCTGATGCATGTCCTGCTCGGTCTCCAGGGGAGTTACGAGCAGGGCTCGTCCCAAATGGCACCCTGTTCCCTAGAGACAGTGCACTACTTTTGGTTCTGGTCAGCCCCAAGATGGAACGACGAGGGAATGTGTTCTTTTGACGGTCTCTTTATTACCTATTGGAGGACATTAGAGACACAGCCCCAAGGAAACACAGGAGGAGGAGGAGAGAGAGAGAGAGAGAGAGAGAGAGTAGGAGAGAGAGAGGGAGAGGGAGAGTAGGAGAGAGAGAGGGAGAGGGAGAGAGAGAGAGAGTAGGAGAAGAGAAAAAAAACATAGCCACAAGGAAACACAGGAGGAGGAGGAGGAGAGAGAGAGAGACAGAGAGAGAGAGAGAGAGAGAGAGAGAGAGAGAGAGTGAGAAAGAGAGAGAGAGAGTCTGAGGGAGAGAGGGACAGAGAGAGTCTGAGGGAGAGAGGGACAGAGAGAGTCTGAGGGAGGGAGGGAGGGAGGGAGGGAGAGAGAGAGAGAGAGAGAGAGAGAGAGAGA
>NC_092164.1:9344426-9354426 GCF_045791955.1 Oncorhynchus clarkii lewisi | reverse complement strand
AAACCCTCAACACACTGATATTTACTGTAGTTACCCTCAACCCACTGATATTTACTGTAGTTACCCTCAACCCACTGATATTTACTGTAGTTACCCTCAACCCACTGATATTTACTGTAGTTACCCTCAACCCACTGATATTTACTGTAGTTCTCAACCCACTGATATTTACTGTAGTTACCCTCAACCCACTGATATTTACTGTAGTTACCCTCAACCCACTGATATTTACTGTAGTTACCCTCAACCCACTGATATTTACTGTAGTTACCCTCAACCCACTGATATGTACTGTAGTTACTCTCAACCCACTGATATTTACTGTAGTTACCCTCAACCCACTGATATTTACTGTAGTTACCCTCAACCCACTGATATTTACTGTAGTTACCCTCAACCCACTGATATTTACTGTAGTTACCCTCAACCCACTGATATTTACTGTAGTTACCCTCAACCCACTGATATTTACTGTAGTTACTCTCAACCCACTGATATTTACTGTTAAACCCTCAACCCACTGATATTTACTGTAGTTACCCTCAACCCACTGATATTTACTGTTAAACCCTCAACCCACTGATATTTACTGTAGTTACCCTCAACATACTAATATTTACCTTAGTTACCCTCAACCCACTGATATTTACTGTTAAACCCTCAACCCACTGATATTTACTGTAGTTACCCTCAACCCATTGATATTTACTGTTAAACCCTCAACCCACTGATATTTACTGTAGTTACCCTCAACATACTGATATTTACTGTAGTTACCCTCAACCCACTGATATTTACTGTTAAACCCTCAACCCACTGATATTTACTGTAGTTAACATCAACCCACTGATATTTACTGTTAAACCCTCAACCCACTGATATTTACTGTTAAACCCTCAACCCACTGATATTTACTGTTAAACCCTCAATCCACTAATATTTACTGTAGTTACCCTCAACCCACTGATATTTACTGTTAAACCCTCAACCCACTGATATTTACTGTAGTTACCCTCAACCCACTAATATTTACTGTAGTTACCCTCAAACCACTGATATTTATTGGTAAACCCTCAACCCACTGATATTTACTGTTAATCCCTCAACCCACTGATATTTACTGTAGTTACCCTCAACCCACTGATATTTACTGTTAAACCCTCAAACCACTGATATTTACTGTTAAACCCTTAACCCAATGATATTTACTGTAGTTACCCTCAACCCACTGATATTTACTGTAGTTACCCTCAACCCACTGATATTTACTGTAGTTACCCTCAACCCACTGATATTTACTGTTAAACCCTCAACCCACTAATATTTACTGTTAAACCCTCAACCCACTGATATTTACTGTAGTTACCCTCAACCCACTGATATTTACTGTTGTTACCCTCAACCCACTGATATTTACTGTTAAACCCTCAACCCACTGATATTTACTGTTAAACCCTCAACCCACTGATATTTACTGTAGTTACCCTCAAACCACTGATATTTACTGTAGTTACCCTCAACCCACTGATATTTACTGTTAAACCCTCAATCCACTGATATTTACTGTAGTTACCCTCAACCCACTGATATTTACTGTGGTTACCCTCAACCCACTGATATTTACTGTAGTTACCCTCAACATACTGATGTTTACTGTAGTTACCCTCAACCCACTGATATTTACTGTAGTTACCCTCAACATACTGATATTTACTGTTAAACCCTCAACCCACTGATATTTACTGTAGTTATCCTCAACCCACTGATATTTACTGTTAAACCCTCAACCCACTGATATTTACTGTAGTTACCCTCAACCCACTGATATTTACTGTTAAACCCTCAACCCACTGATATTTACTGTTAAACCCTCAACCCACTGATATTTACTGTAGTTACCCTCAATCCATTGATATTTATTGTTAAACCCTCAACCCACTGATATGTACTGTAGTTACCCTCAACCCACTGATATTTACTGTTAAACCCTCAACCCACTGATATTGACTCTAGTTAAACCTCAACCCACTGATATTTACTGTAGGTACCCTCAACCCACTGATATTTACTGTAGTTACCCTCAACCCACTGATATGTACTGTAGTTACCCTCAACCCTCTGATATTTACTGTTAAACCCTCAACCCACTGATATTTACTGTTAAACCCTCAAACCACTGATATATACTGTTAAACCCTCAACACACTGATATTTACTGTAGTTACCCTCAACCCACTGATATTTACTGTAGTTACCCTCAACCCTCTGATATTTACTGTAGTTACCCTCAACCCACTGATATTTACTGTAGTTACCCTCAACCCACTAATATTTACTGTAGTTACTCTCAACCCACTGATATTTACTGTAGTTACCCTCAACCCACTGATATTTACTGTAGTTACCCTCAACCCACTGATATTTACTGTAGTTACCCTCAACCCACTGATATTTACTGTAGTTACCCTCAACCCACTGATATGTACTGTAGTTACTCTCAACCCACTGATATTTACTGTAGTTACCCTCAACCCACTGATATTTACTGTAGTTACCCTCAACCCACTGATATTTACTGTAGTTACCCTCAACCCACTGATATTTACTGTAGTTACCCTCAACCCACTGATATTTACTGTAGTTACTCTCAACCCACTGATATTTACTGTTAAACCCTCAACCCACTGATATTTACTGTTAAACCCTCAACCCACTGATATTGACTCTAGTTAAACCTCAACCCACTGATATTTACTGTAGGTACCCTCAACCCACTGATATTTACTGTAGTTACCCTCAACCCACTGATATGTACTGTAGTTACCCTCAACCCTCTGATATTTACTGTTAAACCCTCAACCCACTGATATTTACTGTTAAACCCTCAAACCACTGATATATACTGTTAAACCCTCAACACACTGATATTTACTGTAGTTACCCTCAACCCACTAATATTTACTGTAGTTACTCTCAACCCACTGATATTTACTGTAGTTACCCTCAACCCACTGATATTTACTGTAGTTACCCTCAACCCACTGATATTTACTGTAGTTACCCTCAACCCACTGATATTTACTGTAGTTACCCTCAACCCACTGATATGTACTGTAGTTACTCTCAACCCACTGATATTTACTGTAGTTACCCTCAACCCACTGATATTTACTGTAGTTACCCTCAACCCACTGATATTTACTGTAGTTACCCTCAACCCACTGATATTTACTGTAGTTACCCTCAACCCACTGATATTTACTGTAGTTACCCTCAACCCACTGATATTTACTGTAGTTACCCTCAACCCACTGATATTTACTGTAGTTACTCTCAACCCACTGATATTTACTGTTAAACCCTCAACCCACTGATATTTACTGTAGTTACCCTCAACCCACTGATATTTACTGTTAAACCCTCAACCCACTGATATTTACTGTAGTTACCCTCAACATACTAATATTTACCTTAGTTACCCTCAACCCACTGATATTTACTGTTAAACCCTCAACCCACTGATATTTACTGTAGTTACCCTCAACCCATTGATATTTACTGTTAAACCCTCAACCCACTGATATTTACTGTAGTTACCCTCAACATACTGATATTTACTGTAGTTACCCTCAACCCACTGATATTTACTGTTAAACCCTCAACCCACTGATATTTACTGTAGTTACCATCAACCCACTGATATTTACTGTTAAACCCTCAACCCACTGATATTTACTGTTAAACCCTCAACCCACTGATATTTACTGTTAAACCCTCAACCCACTGATATTTACTGTAGTTACCCTCAACCCACTAATATTTACTGTAGTTACCCTCAAACCACTGATATTTATTGGTAAACCCTCAACCCACTGATATTTACTGTTAATCCCTCAACCCACTGATATTTACTGTAGTTACCCTCAACCCACTGATATCTACTGTAGTTACCCTCAACCCACTGATATTTACTGTTAAACCCTCAATCCACTGATATTTACTGTAGTTACCCTCAACCCACTGATATTTACTGTGGTTACCCTCAACCCACTGATATTTACTGTAGTTACCCTCAACATACTGATGTTTACTGTAGTTACCCTCAACCCACTGATATTTACTGTAGTTACCCTCAACATACTGATATTTACTGTTAAACCCTCAACCCACTGATATTTACTGTAGTTATCCTCAACCCACTGATATTTACTGTTAAACCCTCAACCCACTGATATTTACTGTAGTTACCCTCAACCCACTGATATTTACTGTTAAACCCTCAACCCACTGATATTTACTGTTAAACCCTCAACCCACTGATATTTACTGTAGTTACCCTCAATCCATTGATATTTATTGTTAAACCCTCAACCCACTGATATTTACTGTAGTTACCCTCAACCCACTGATATTTACTGTTAAACCCTCAACCCACTGATATTGACTCTAGTTAAACCTCAACCCACTGATATTTACTGTAGGTACCCTCAACCCACTGATATTTACTGTAGTTACCCTCAACCCACTGATATGTACTGTAGTTACCCTCAACCCTCTGATATTTACTGTTAAACCCTCAACCCACTGATATTTACTGTTAAACCCTCAAACCACTGATATATACTGTTAAACCCTCAACACACTGATATTTACTGTAGTTACCCTCAACCCACTGATATTTACTGTAGTTACCCTCAACCCTCTGATATTTACTGTAGTTACCCTCAACCCACTGATATTTACTGTAGTTACCCTCAACCCACTAATATTTACTGTAGTTACTCTCAACCCACTGATATTTACTGTAGTTACCCTCAACCCACTGATATTTACTGTAGTTACCCTCAACCCACTGATATTTACTGTAGTTACCCTCAACCCACTGATATTTACTGTAGTTACCCTCAACCCACTGATATGTACTGTAGTTACTCTCAACCCACTGATATTTACTTTAGTTACCCTCAACCCACTGATATTTACTGTAGTTACCCTCAACCCACTGATATTTACTGTAGTTACCCTCAACCCACTGATATTTACTGTAGTTACCCTCAACCCACTGATATTTACTGTAGTTACTCTCAACCCACTGATATTTACTGTTAAACCCTCAACCCACTGATATTTACTGTAGTTACTCTCAACCCACTGATATTTACTGTAGTTACCCTCAACCCACTGATATTTACTGTAGTTACCCTCAACCCACTGATATTTACTGTAGTTACCCTCAACCCACTGATATTTACTGTGGACACATTATTGTTTTGTTTGTTTGTAAATGTATGTGTGGATGTGTGTGTGTGTGTGTGTGTGTGTGTGTGTGTGTGTGTGTGTGTGTGTGTGTGTGTGTACATGTCTCTCGTAGATCAGCCCTAGGTCCTAGCAGCACTACATCCATCAGCCCTAGGTCCTAGCAGCACTACATCCATCAGCCCTAGGATCTAGCAGCACTACATCCATCAGCCCTAGGACCTAGCAGCACTACATCCATCAGCCCTAGGTCCTAGCAGCACTACATCCATCAGCCCTAGGACCTAGCAGCACTACATCCATCAGCCCTAGGACCTAGCAGCACTACATACATCAGCCCTAGGACCTAGCAGCACTACATCCATCAGCCCTAGGACCTAGCAGCACTACATCCATCAGCCCTAGGTCCTAGCAGCACTACATCCATCAGCCCTAGGACCTAGCAGCACTCTATCCATCAGCCCTAGGACCTAGCAGCACTACATACATCAGCCCTAGGTCCTAGCAGCACTACATCCATCAGCCCTAAGACCTAGCAGCACTACATCCATCAGCCCTAGGACCTAGCAGCACTACATCCATCAGCCCTAGGACCTAGCAGCACTACATCCATCAGCCCTAGGTCCTAGCAGCACTACATCCATCAGTCCTAGCAGCACTACATCCATCAGCCCTAGCAGCACTACATCCATCAGCCCTAGCAGCACTACATCCATCAGCCCTAGGACCTAGCAGCACTACATCCATCAGCCCTAGCAGCACTACATCCATCAGCCCTAGGACCTAGCAGCACTACATCCATCAGCCCTAGCAGCACTACATCCATCAGCCCTAGGACCTAGCAGCACTACATCCATCAGCCCTAGGACCTAGCAGCACTACATCCATCAGACCTAGGACCTAGCAGCACTACATACATCAGCCCTAAGACCTAGCAGCACTATATCCATCAGCCCTAGCAGCACTACATCCATCAGCCCTAGGTCCTAGCAGCACTACATACATCAGCCCTAAGACCTAGCAGCACTATATCCATCAGCCCTAGGACCTAGCAGCACTACATCCATCAGCCCTAGCAGCACTACATCCATCAGCCCTAGCAGCACTACATCCATCAGCCCTAGGTCTGCTGCCTGCTGTGCCCTTCATTTAACTGTGCTCCCAGGTTACCTCTCAAATGGCACCCTATTCCCTATATCGTGCACTACTTCTGGCGGGCTCTGGACAAAAGTAGTGCCCTATATAGGGAATAGGGACCCATTGGGGACGTTACCCAAGTGCAGAACAAAACCTCAGGTATAATATATTTGTTTGTAGATGAGGGTTTAATCCAATAACCTTTTGGACTGTAAGGGCTGCAGCAGTAATGGAAACTGGCAGGTTTAGAATCATAATTTAATCTCTGAATCTCCTCATGCAGACCAAAGACCCCCCATGTGTGTGTGTGTGTGTGTGTGTGTGTGTGTGTGTGTGTGTTTCTCTGTGTTTGTGTGTGTGTGTTTTTGTGTGTGTGTGTTTCTGTTTGTGTGTGTGTGTGTGTTTCTGTTTGTGTGTGTGTGTGTTTCTGTTTGTGTGTGTGTGTGTGTTTCTGTTTGTGTGTGTGTGTGTTTGTGTGTGTGTGTGTGTGTGTTTGTGTGTGTGTGTGTGTGTGTTTCTGTGTCTGTGTGTGTGTTTGTGTGTGTGTGTGTGTGTTTTTGTGTGCGTGTGTGTGTGTTTCTGTTTGTGTGTGTGTGTGTGTGTTTGTGTGTGTGTTTCTGTGTTTCTGCATTTAAGAGCAGTTGGAGGCCACGGAAGGAGAGTTGTATGGCATTGAAGCTCGTCTGGAGATTAGTTAACACAGTGTCCAAAGAAGGGCCAGAAGTATACAGAATGGTGTCGTCTGCGTAGAGGTGGATCAGAGAATCGCCCGCAGCAAGAGCGACATCATTGATGTATACAGAGAAAAGAGTCGGCCCGAGAATTGAACCCTGATGCACCCCAGTAGAGACTGCCAGAGGTTAATCATGGGCTTTACAGCTCACTACAGCCAGTCACCACCCAACAACTCTACAGTTCAACCCAGTGTCTTCTAACAAGCTGATAAGAGAGCATGTCAGAGAGAGAGGAGGAGGTCTGGACAAGGACTAGTATTTAAATAAGCCATCTGTGAGGGTAGAGGTGTAAAGGGGGATAGAGGGGTTAGAATGGAGAGAAGTTAGTGCCCTCCCTGACTGTCTGACATCATTAGAGGTGGAGTGGAGGATAACGGCAGGTGTGGGGTGAGGTGGGCGGGGGCCAACCTGGTGATGTGAGAGTGTTGCACCATCGCCCTGGACGGCCCTGCCCACCTGCCCAACACAGCCTGGGATCAGAGGACAGGAAGAGGATAGGAATTGTTTGTCAGAGGGCTTCCTGGGGGCAGTTGACCCAATCAGCACTTCCTTAGGAAGGCAGCAAGGTCTTTACATCCCATAGCACAACCTGCTTACTCTGCTAGTACTGTTAATGCTGAGAGGGAAGGCTGTATGGGTGAGGGGAGGGAGAGTGAGAAAGGTGTTCGGGTGAGTGTGGGGAGGGTGAGAGAGGGGATAGTGAGAGAGAGGAGGGTGAGAGAGAGGAGGGTGAGAGATGGGGGGTGAGAGAGGGGAGGGTGAGAGAGGGGAGGGTGGGAGAGAGGAGGGTGAGAGAGAGGACGGTGAGAGAGAGGAGGGTGAGAGATGGGGGGGTGAGAGAGGGGAGGGTGGGAGAGAGGAGGGTGAGAGAGGGGCGGGTGAGAGAGGGGAGGTTGGGAGAGAGGAGGGTGAGAGATGGGAGGTTGGGAGAGAGGAGGGTGAGAGAGAGGACAGTAAAGAAGAGGAGGGTGAGAGAGAGGAGGGTGAGAAAAAGGCTGTAATAAGACACAACAAGAGACAGACAGTATAACTAGACATGTTGACAGACAGACAGTATAACTAGACATGTTGACAGACAGACAGTATAACTAGACATGTTGACAGACAGAGAGGATAACTAGACATGTTGACAGACAGACAGTATAACTAGACATGTTGACAGACAGAGAGGATAACTAGACATGTTGACAGACAGACAGACAGTATAACTAGACATGTTGACAGACAGACAGTATAACTAGACATGTTGACCGACAGAGAGAATAACTAGACATGTTGACAGACAGAGAGGATAACTAGACATGTTGACAGACAGACAGACAGTATAACTAGACATGTTGACAGACAGACAGTATAACTAGACATGTTGACAGACAGACAGTATAACTAGACATGTTGACAGACAGACAGACAGCATAACTAGACATGTTGACAGACAGACAGTATAACTAGACATGTTGACAGACAGACAGACAGCATAACTAGACATGTTGACAGACAGACAGTATAACTAGACATGTTGACAGACAGACAGACAGCATTACTAGACATGTTGACAGACAGACAGTATAACTAGACATGTTGACAGACAGACAGTATAACTAGACATGTTGACAGACAGAGAGAATAACTAGACATGTTGACAGACAGACAGTATAACTAGACATGTTGACAGACAGACAGACAGCATAACTAGACATGTTGACAGACAGACAGTATAACTAGACATGTTGACAGACAGACAGTATAACTAGACATGTTGACAGACAGACAGCATAACTAGACATGTTGACAGACAGACAGTATAACTAGACATGTTGACAGACAGACAGACAGTATAACTAGACATGTTGACAGACAGACAGTATAACTAGACATGTTGACAGACAGACAGACAGCATAACTAGACATGTTGACAGACAGACAGTATAACTAGACATGTTGACAGACAGACAGACAGCATAACTAGACATGTTGACAGACAGACAGTATAACTAGACATGTTGACAGACAGACAGACAGCATAACTAGACATGTTGACAGACAGTATAACTAGACATGTTGACAGACAGACAGTATAACTAGACATGTTGACAGACAGAGAGAATAACTAGACATGTTGACAGACAGACAGTATAACTAGACATGTTGACAGACAGACAGTATAACTAGACATGTTGACAGACAGACAGTATAACTAGACATGTTGACAGACAGACAGCATAACTAGACATGTTGAGAGACAGACAGTATAACTAGACATGTTGACAGACAGACAGACAGTATAACTAGACATGTTGACAGACAGACAGACAGTATAACTAGACATGTTGACAGACAGACAGTATAACTAGACATGTTGACAGACAGACAGACAGCATAACTAGACATGTTGACAGACAGACAGTATAACTAGACATGTTGACAGACAGACAGTATAACTAGACATGTTGACAGACAGACAGTATAACTAGACATGTTGACAGACATGTTGACAGACATGTTGACAGAATCAAGCTATTATTAACTCATTAACCTGTTAACTCATTAACCTGTTAACTCATTAACCTGTTAACTCATTAACCTGTTAACCCATTAACCTGTTAACTCATTAACCTGGGGCACCGTGGGTAAACTAGTTTTTTTGAGTTTCTATTTCCCAAATGAACTCAAAGGATATCAGAATATCGATTTTTACAACAGCCGCTAATTAACCAGTAGCCTCTTCCAATCTCGTTCTGAACGTCGTGACTCTGCACGGACCCGGGTCTCACCAATGAGTTCGGACCCGGGTCTCACCAATGAGTTCGGACCACACCGATCTCAGTTGAATATTTATTTACTAAAAAAGCTAAAAATGATTAGGTAAAAGA
>NC_092164.1:9329426-9339426 GCF_045791955.1 Oncorhynchus clarkii lewisi | reverse complement strand
TGTCTGTCTGTCTGTCTGTCTGTCTGTCTGTCTGATAATATTTTGGAGTGCGAAGGGATGGCTGCTTCAGAATCCCCATCTGACCATTGTCATGGAGACGTGGTGCAATTTGTTGACAGTCTGTTGTATATTTAGAACAGCTGGGTGCTGAGGAGAGAAGAGGACAGGAGAGGAGAGGAGAGGACAGGAGAGAAGAGGACAGGACAGGAAAGGAAAGGAGAGGAGAGGAGGAGAGAAGAGGACAGAAGAGACGAGGAGAGGACAGGACAGGAGAGGAGGGGAGAAGAGGAGGGGAGGATAGAGGAGAGGGGAGAATAAGAGAGGAGAAGAGATGAGGAGGGGGAAGGGGAGGAGCGGAGAGGAGGAGAAGTGGAGGAGAGGAAGGGGAGGGGACGGGAGGGGAGGGGAGGGAAAGGGAGGAGAGGAGAGGAGAGGAGAGGAGAGGGGAGGGGAGGGGAGGAGAGGAGGGGAAGGGAGGAGAGGAGAGGAGGAGAGGAGGGGAGGAGAGGAGGAGAGGAGAGGATGGGGAGGAGAGGGAGGAGAAGAAAGAGAGGAGGGTGACTGGTGGGGTGAGGAGATTGTCTTCGCCTTATAACTGAACAGCCTGACCAGCACCACTATCAGGTCTCGGTCTAATTCTATATAATGTTTGTACTTGTTTGTACTTGTGCAGATTCCTTTATACCGGATCCACCTCGGTAGGTTGAGTTCAACTGAAGTTGTGTCTTTGTTGTTGGGATCAAGGATAATACCCCATATGAATACCAAGACATATTCACCTGGTGTTCAGGGAGTCCATGAAACTCAAAACAAACGGTCTAAAGATGCATTTAAAGACCAGAGATTCTAGGACAAGGGGTGTGTGTGTGTGTGTGTGTGTGTGTGTGTGTGTGTGTGTGTGTGTGTGTGTGTGTGTGTGTGTGTGTGTGTGTGTGTGTGTGTGTGCATGTTTTTGTATGTGTGTGTGTGTGTGTGTGTGTGTGTGTGTGTGTGTGTGTGTGTGCGTGTGTGTGTGTGTGTGTGTGCATGTTTTTGTATGTGTGTGTGTGTGTGTGTGTGTGTGTGTGTGTGTGTGTGTGTGTGTGTGTGTGTGTGTGTGTGCATGTTTTTGTGTGTGTGTGTGTGTGTGTGTGTGTGTGTGTGTGCATGTTTTTGTATGTGTGTGTGTGTGTGTGTGTGTGTGTGTGTGTGTGTGTGTGTGTGTGTGTGTGTGTGTGTGTGTGTGTGTGTGTGTGTGTGGCAAAAATTACACATGCAGCCCAATTTTTAAATTTTTTTCCACTAATTGGTCTTTTGGCCAATCACAACAGATCTTTTCACGTCAGCTCTATTTCAGAGCTGATCTGATTGGTCAAAAGACCAATTAGCGAACAATATCAGAGTGAGCTGCCTGTGTAAACAGCCTGTTTGTGCTCCGCTTCTGCTTCTAATTCTGCTTCTGCTTCTGTTGGTGTGTAATGATGAGCAAAGCTCCAGTAGAGGACAGAGAGAGGATCCCACCACCACTACTGTAAAACACTGTTCCACTACCCTCCAGTGTAGTAGGGTCTCCTCTAGTGGATAGATGGGAGTAGAGAGAGGATCCCACCACCACTACTGTAAAACACTGTTCCACTACCCTCCAGTGTAGTAGGGTCTCCTCTAGTGGATAGATGGGAGTAGAGAGGGGATCCCACCACCACTACTGTAAAACACTGTTCCACTACCCTCCAGTGTAGTAGGGTCTCCTCTAGTGGATAGATGGGAGTAGAGAGGGGATCCCACCACCTCTACTGTAAAACACTGTTCCACTACCCTCCAGTGTGGTAGGGTCTCCTCTAGTGGATAGATGGGAGTAGAGAGGGGATCCCACCACCACTACTGTAAAACACTGTTCCACTACCCTCCAGTGTAGTAGGGTCTCCTCTAGTGGATAGATGGGAGTAGAGAGGGGATCCCACCACCACTACTGTAAAACACTGTTCCACTACCCTCCAGTGTAGTAGGGTCTCCTCTAGTGGATAGATGGGAGTAGAGAGGGGATCCCACCACCTCTACTGTAAAACACTGTTCCACTACCCTCCAGTGTAGTAGGGTCTCCTCTAGTGGATAGATGGGAGTAGAGAGAGGATCCCACCACCACTACTGTAAAACACTGTTCCACTACCCTCCAGTGTAGTAGGGTCTCCTCTAGTGGATAGATGGGAGTAGAGAGGGGATCCCACCACCACTACTGTAAAACACTGTTCCACTACCCTCCAGTGTAGTAGGGTCTCCTCTAGTGGATAGATGGGAGTAGAGAGAGGATCCCACCACCACTACTGTAAAACACTGTTCCACTACCCTCCAGTGTAGTAGGGTCTCCTCCAAGTCACACTTCATTTCAGATATGAGGTGGGTGTGATGTGATGTACTCTCTCTTTCTCTGTGGAGTCAGAGGAGGACTCAGGACTCCACAGCAATGTGATGTGATGTACTCTCTATCTGTGGAGTCAGAGGAGGACTCAGGACTCTACAGAAATGTGATGTGATGTACTCTCTCTCTGTGGAGTCAGAGGAGGACTCAGGACTCCACAGCAATGTGATGTGATGTACTCTCTCTCTCTCTGTGGAGTCAGAGGAGGACTCAGGACTCCACAGCAATGTGATGTGATGTACTCTCTCTCTGTGGAGTCAGAGGAGGACTCAGGACTCTACAGCAATGTGATGTGATGTACTCTCTCTCTCTCTGTGGAGTCAGAGGAGGACTCAGGACTCTACAGAAATGTGATGTGATGTACTCTCTCTCTGTGGAGTCAGAGGAGGACTCAGGAACACAGCTGAGCCCGAGGCTGTTCCTCCCTGGTCCTCTGGTCTCACAGTACACCTCCTCAATCAACAGAAGATTCTTCAAACATTACAGTGTGTGTGTGTGTGTGTGTGTGTGTGTGTGTGTGTGTGTGTGTGCTCTCGATTGTGAACTTTGTTGAACCCAATATGATCTTGTAAACAGGTTCAGAACAGTCAATAACACACAGGGATACTAGGGAGGGCTTGAGACGAATGTCATTTAAATTACCTTTCCACACATTCCCAAGGTCAAACCCCAGTCATTCCCTCCTGTAGATATTAACAACACATTCCCAAGGTCAAACCCCAGTCATTCCCTCCTGTATATATTAACAACACATTCCCAAGGTCAAACCCCAGTCATTCCCTCCTGTAGATATTAACAACACATTCCCAAGGTCAAACCCCAGTCATCCCCTCCTGTATATATTAACAACACATTCCCAAGGTCAAACCCCAGTCATTCCCTCCTGTATATATTAACAACACATTCCCAAGGTCAAACCCCAGTCATCCCCTCCTGTAGATATTAACAACACATTCCCAAGGTCAAACCCCAGTCATTCCCTCCTGTAGATATTAACAACACATTCCCAAGGTCAAACCCCAGTCATTCCCTCCTGTAGATATTAACAACACATTCCCAAGGTCAAACCACAGTCATTCCCTCCTGTATTTATTAACAACTCATTCCCAAGGTCAAACCCCAGTCATTCCCTCCTGTATATATTAACAACACATTCCCAAGGTCAAACCCCAGTCATTCCCTCCTGTATATATTAACAACACATTCCCAAGGTCAAACCCCAGTCATTCCCTCCTGTATATATTAACAACACATTCCCAAGGTCAAACCCCAGTCATTCCCTCCTGTATATATTAACAACACATTCCCAAGGTCAAACCCCAGTCATTCCCTCCTGTATATATTAACAACACATTCCCAAGGTCAAACCCCAGTCATTCCCTCCTGTATATATTAACAACACATTCCCAAGGTCAAACCCCAGTCATTCCCTCCTGTAGATATTAACAACACATTCCCAAGGTCAAACCCCAGTCATTCCCTCATGTATATATTAACAACACATTCCCAAGGTCAAACCCCAGTCATTCCCTCCTGTAGATATTAACAACACATTCCCAAGGTCAAACCCCAGTCATTCCCTCCTGTATATATTAACAACACATTCCCAAGGTCAAACCCCAGTCATTCCCTCCTGTAGATATTAACAACACATTCCCAAGGTCAAACCCCAGTCATCCCCTCCTGTATATATTAACAACACATTCCCAAGGTCAAACCCCAGTCATTCCCTCCTGTATATATTAACAACACATTCCCAAGGTCAAACCCCAGTCATTCCCTCCTGTAGATATTAACAACACATTCCCAAGGTCAAACCCCAGTCATTCCCTCCTGTAGATATTAACAACACATTCCCAAGGTCAAACCCCAGTCATTCCCTCCTGTATATATTAACAACACATTCCCAAGGTCAAACCCCAGTCATTCCCTCCTGTAGATATTAACAACACATTCCCAAGGTCAAACCCCAGTCATCCCCTCCTGTATATATTAACAACACATTCCCAAGGTCAAACCCCAGTCATTCCCTCCTGTAGATATTAACAATACATTTCTGATGGCTCCTCTTATCATTGTGTCATCTGCTTCTGTTTACAATAAGATAGTAATTTGTTCTCCCTATATAGTGAACTACTTTAGACCAGAGCCCTATAGAACCCTATTCCCTATATATAGTGCACTACTTTAGACCAGGACCCTATAGAACCCTAATTCACTATATATAGTGCACTACTTTAGACCAGAGCCCTATAGATCCCTATTCCCTATATAGTGCACTACTTTAGACCAGAGCCCTATAGAACCCTATTCCCTATATATAGTGCACTACTTTAGACCAGAGCCCTATAGAACCATATTCCCTATATAGTGCACTACTTTAGACCAGAGCCCTATAGAACCCTATTCCCTATATAGTGCACTACTTTAGACCAGAGCCCTATAGATCCCTATTCCCTATATAGTGCACTACATTAGACCAGAGCCCTATAGAACCCTATTCCCTATATATAGTGCACTACTTTAGACCAGAGCCCTATAGAACCATATTCCCTATATAGTGCACTACTTTAGACCAGAGCCCTATAGAACCCTATTCCCTATATAGTGCACTACTTTAGACCAGAGCCCTATAGAACCATATTCCCTATATAGTGCACTACTTTAGACCAGAGCCCTATAGAACCCTATTCCCTATATAGTGCACTACTTTAGACCAGAGCCCTATAGAACCCTATCCCCTATATAGTGCACTACTTTAGACCAGAGCCCTATAGAACCCTATTCCCTATATATAGTGCACTACTTTAGACCAGAGCCCTATAGAACCCCATCCCCTATATAGTGCACTGATTTAGTCCAGAGCCCTATGGGTCCTTTAGGGAATACCCATTTAGCACATTTGGTTCCTTAGAAGTTGTGGGAACATACGTTTTTGGTTTTCCATTGGTTCTGGGGAACGAAGCCATACGTTTCCTGACTGGTAAAACGTTCTGAGGAGGGAAGTGAAAATTTAGGCCGTTCTGGGAATGTACATTTGTAGGTTGCAGGGAGGTTCTGAGAACGTTTTATTATGGTTCCCTGAACGTTTTCTTATGATATTCTCAGAACGTATTTTATTGGATATTTAGAGTTGTTTTTTTAAAAATAACTTCCTTAAAAGTTTATCACTAAATGTTTCAATAAGACTTTTAAAAACAACGCTAGCTTAGGCTAACTGTCGTAAACTCCCAGCACAGATAGGACACATGGACATGAATTTGCTTAGGCATTAATTATGCAAACAACATTTATTTTTATTTTTTATTGTGGCACGGCATCAGTGAGATTCAAACCAATGATCTTCTGTCCTCTATTGCATGGAAGTAGTCCACTGTACCACCAGCATTCAGCTATAATTACATTATTTTTATATTTTTTAAACTCATAAAAAGCTGTTCCTTCTCGTTTATTCAAACAGATCACATTTCAAAAGGAAACAAGCAGTCCTTAAGAGCAAGTGTGGCCAATTAGTGGGCGCGAGCAACACACCTCAACACACTTAAACATGGAGAGAATAGAGAGAGTTGTGTTGATGCTGAGAACGTATAGGTTTTTAAAAAAAGAATAACATTATTAAAACGTTCTTTGAACGTTACTAATATTTTTTTATATTTTTTTCATTTTATTTTAATGGAAAGTTTTCTTAATGATCTGATAACATGATTTTAAAAATAACTTTGAGGAAACCGCCAAAAAAACATTATTTGAAGATTATTTGAAGATATATATATATATATATACATTTTATTTTTTTATGTAAAGTTTTCTTAATGATCTGATAACATGATTTTAAATATAACTTTGAGGAAAGTACTGAAAATTTCCCACAAAAAAAAACGTTGTTTCTTAAACGTTCCACTGAATTATTTGGGAACGTTCCCGATGTCCAACCGGTTTGAGAACGTTTCTATCATGTTTTGAACTTTTAGTGAACAATCTGTTACAATAACGAAATACCAATAAAATAACATTATAATCAAGTTCCTTAAACGTGCTGAAAATGTTTCAAGGCCAATCAACTACCCTACACCGTTCACCAGAACATTTCGGGAAGGTTGTACGCGTAAATAACCATGGGACAACCAAGCTTAAAAAAAACCCCACATGGTTCTCTGAACGTTATGCGCTTGCTGGGTAGGATGACATTTTGGTGTTGAGTATCTCTGTCTCCTATCAGTGTTGTGGTGGTGTTGAGTATCCCTGTCTCCTATCAGTGATGTGGTGGTGTTGAGTATCTCTGTCTCCTATCAGTGATGCTGTGGTGGTGTTGAGTATCTCTGTCTCCTGTCAGTGCTGCTGTCGTGGTGTTGAGTATCTCTGTCTCCTATCAGTGCTGTGGTGGTGTTGAGTATCTCTGTCTCCTATCAGTGCTGTGGTGGTGTTGAGTATCTCTGTCTCCTATCAGTGCTGTGGTGGTGTTGTGTATCTCTGTCTCCTTTCAGTGCTGCTGTGGTTGTGTTGAGTATCTCTGTCTCCTATCAGTGCTGTGGTGGTGTTGAGTATCTCTGTCTCCTATCAGTGCTGCTGTGGTGGTGTTGAGTATCTCTGTCTCCTATCAGTGCTGTTGTGGTGGTGTTGAGTATCTCTGTCTCCTATCAGTGCTGTGGTGCTGTTGAGTATCTCTGTCTCCTATCAGTGCTGTGGTGGTGTTGAGTATCTCTGTCTCCTATCAGTGGGCTGCTGTGGTGGTGTTGAGTATCTCTGTCTCCTATCAGTGCTGCTGTGGTGGTGTTGAGTATCTCTGTCTCCTATCAGTGCTGCTGTGGTGGTGTTGAGTATCTCTGTCTCCTATCAGTGCTGCTGTGGTGGTGTTGAGTATCTCTGTCTCCTATCAGTTCTGCTGTGGTGGTGTTGAGTATCTCTGTCTCTTATCAGTGCTGCTGTGGTGGTGTTGTGTATCTCTGTCTGCTATCAGTGCTGCTGTGGTGGTGTTGAGTATCTCTGTCTCTTATCAGTGGGCTGCTGTGGTGGTGTTGAGTATCTCTGTCTCCTATCAGTTCTGCTGTGGTGGTGTTGAGTATCTCTGTCTCCTATCAGTTCTGCTGTGGTGGTGTTGAGTATCTCTGTCTCCTATCAGTGCTGCTGTGGTGGTGTTGAGTATCTCTGTCTCCTATCAGTGCTGCTGTGGTGGTGTTGAGTATCTCTGTCTCCTATCAGTTCTGCTGTGGTGGTGTTGAGTATCTCTGTCTCCTATCAGTTCTGCTGTGGTGGTGTTGAGTGTCTCTGTCTCCTATCAGTGCTGCTGTGGTGGTGTTGAGTATGTCTGTCTCCTATCAGTGCTGTGGTGGTGTTGAGTATCTCTGTCTCCTATCAGTGCTGTGGTGGTGTTGAGTATCTCTGTCTCCTATCAGTGCTGTGGTGGTGTTGAGTATCTCTGTCTCCTATCAGTGCTGTGGTGGTGTTGAGTATCTCTGTCTCCTATCAGTGCTGTGGTGGTGTTGAGTATCTCTGTCTCCTATCAGTGCTGCTGTGGTGGTGTTGATTATCTCTGTCTCCTATCAGTGCTGCTGTGGTGGTGTTGAGTATCTCTGTCTCCTATCAGTTCTGCTGTGGTGGTGTTGAGTATCTCTGTCTCCTATCAGTGCTGCTGTGGTGGTGTTGAGTATCTCTGTCTCCTATCAGTGCTGTGGTGGTGTTGAGTATCTCTGTCTCCTATCAGTGCTGCTGTGGTGGTGTTGAGTATCTCTGTCTCCTATCAGTGCTGTTGTGGTGGTGTTGAGTATCTCTGTCTCCTATCAGTGCTGTGGTGCTGTTGAGTATCTCTGTCTCCTATCAGTGCTGTGGTGGTGTTGAGTATCTCTGTCTCCTATCAGTGGGCTGCTGTGGTGGTGTTGAGTATCTCTGTCTCCTATCAGTGCTGCTGTGGTGGTGTTGAGTATCTCTGTCTCCTATCAGTGCTGCTGTGGTGGTGTTGAGTATCTCTGTCTCCTATCAGTGCTGCTGTGGTGGTGTTGAGTATCTCTGTCTCCTATCAGTTCTGCTGTGGTGGTGTTGAGTATCTCTGTCTCTTATCAGTGCTGCTGTGGTGGTGTTGTGTATCTCTGTCTGCTATCAGTGCTGCTGTGGTGGTGTTGAGTATCTCTGTCTCTTATCAGTGGGCTGCTGTGGTGGTGTTGAGTATCTCTGTCTCCTATCAGTTCTGCTGTGGTGGTGTTGAGTATCTCTGTCTCCTATCAGTTCTGCTGTGGTGGTGTTGAGTATCTCTGTCTCCTATCAGTGCTGCTGTGGTGGTGTTGAGTATCTCTGTCTCCTATCAGTGCTGTGGTGGTGTTGAGTATCTCTGTCTTCTATCAGTGCTGCTGTGGTGGTGTTGAGTATCTCTGTCTCCTATCAGTACTGCTGTGGTGGTGTTAAGTATCTCTGTCTCCTATCAGTACTGCTGTGGTGGTGTTGAGTATCTCTGTCTCCTATCAGTACTGCTGTGGTGGTGTTAAGTATCTCTGTCTCCTATCAGTGCTGTGGTGGTGTTGAGTATCTCTGCCTCCTATCAGTGCTGCTGTGGTGGTGTTGAGTATCTCTGTCTCCTATCAGTGCTGTGGTGGTGTTGAGTATCTCTGTCTCCTATCAGTGTGCTACATAGTTCCTGGTGAAGGTTCCTGGTGAAGGTCACGTGATATCAGGTTGATACGAGGGTCATAGAACAGTCATAACTCACTAATACCTGTCATACAACTGTCATACCTCACTAATACCTGTCATAGAACTGTCATAACTCACTAATACCTGTCATATAACTGTCATAACTCACTAATACCTGTCATAGAACGTTCATAACTCACTAATACCTGTCATAGAACCGTCATAAGACACTAATACCTGTCATAGAACAGTCATAAGACACTAATACTTGTCATAGAACATTCATAACTCACTAATACCTGTCATGGAACATTCATAACTCACTAATACCTGTCATAGAACTGTCATAACTCACTAATACCTGTCATAGAACATTCAAAACTCACTAATACCTGTCATAGAACATTCATAACTCACTAATACCTGTCATAGAACATTCATAACTCACTAATACCTGTCATAGAACAGTCAAAACTCACTAATACCTGTCATAGAACAGTCATAAGACACTAATGCCTATCATTGAACAATTATAACTCACTAATACTTGTCATAGAACCACCACAGATTCTATGACAAATGAACAAGGCATATGAGTTGATGTGTTCCGTTCGATTCGAGAGTCAAGGTTGGCTTATCCTGACGACTCACACTGAATTCTCCCGCTGCTCTGTCATTCGCTACGTTCGTCAGTCTGAGACTGCCATCGGTGAAGTCGGTTTGTGGTAAACAAGGGTCACGAGAGGTCGTACGAACCAAAGTCCTCAGCGGTCGAATCATCTGAAACCAATCAGAGTGTCAAAGCCCAACGAATAATATTCTATCCTTCTCCGTCCACTCTGGCCCAACCCATCAGTTTCTGGACCAATCAGAGTGTCAAAGCCCGTCTACTCTGGCCCAACCCATCGGTTTCTGGACCAATCAGACGGTCCCGGATGTGTTGGCGTTCGGTGAAGGACGCTCAGATCCAGACTCGTTGCGGAG
>NC_092164.1:9311926-9324426 GCF_045791955.1 Oncorhynchus clarkii lewisi | reverse complement strand
TGTCGAGACCTCTCTTCTCCTCTCTGTTTCTGTAATCTGAAGAGACCTCTCCTCTCCTCTCCTCTCTGTTTCTATAATCTGAAGAGACCTCTCCTCTCCTCTCTTCTCCTCTCTAATTCTGTAATCTGAAGATACTTCTCCTCTCCTTTCTGTTTCTATAATCTGTAGAGACCTCTCCTCTCTCCTCTGTTTCTGTAATCTGAAGAGACCCCTCCTCTCCTCTCTGTTTCTGTAATCTGAAGAGACCTCTCCTCTCCTCTCTGTTTCTGTAATCTGAAGAGACCTCTCCTCCCCTCTCTGTTTCTGTAATCTGAAGAGACCTCTCCTCTCTGCTTCTGTAATCTGAAGAGAGCTCTCCTCTCTGTTTCTGTAACCTGAAGAGACCTCTCCCATCTGTTTCTGTAATCTGAAGAGACCTCTCCTCTCCTCTCTGTTTCTGTAATCTGAAGAGACCTCTCCTCTCTGTTTCTATAATCTGAAGAGACCTCTCCTCTCTGTTTCTATAATCTGAAGAGACCTTTCCTCTCCTCTCTGTTTCTGTAATCTGAAGAGACCTCTCCTCTCCTCTCTGTTTCTATAATCTGAAGAGACCTCTCCTCTCTGTTTCTATAATCTGAAGAGACCTCTCCTCTCCTCTCTGTTTCTGTAATCTGAAGAGACCTCTCTTCTCCTCTCTGTTTCTATAGTCTGAAGAGACCTATCCTCTATGTTTCTGTAATCTGAAGAGACCTCTCCTCTCTGTTTCTATAATCTGAAGAGACCTCTCCTCTCCTCTCTGTTTCTATAATCTGAAGAGACCTCTCCTCTCTGTTTCTGTAATCTGAAGAGACCTCTCCTCTCCTCTCTGTTTCTATAATCTGAAGAGACCTCTCCTCTCTGTTTCTGTAATCTGAAGAGACCTCTCCTCTCCTCTCTGTTTCTATAATCTGAAGAGACCTCTCCTCTTCTCTCTGTTTCTGTAATCTGAAGAGACCTCTCCTCTCCTCTCTGTTTCTGTAATCTGAAGAGACCTCTCCTCTCTGTTTCTATAATCTGAAGAGACCTCTCCTCTCCTCTCTGTTTCTATAATCTGAAGAGACCTATCCTCTCCTCTCTGTTTCTATAATCTGAAGAGACCTCTCCCATCTGTTTCTATAATATATTCTCTGTCTGAGATGTTGTTTTATTGCATGGCGATAGTCAAGTCTGTGTGTGTGTGTGTGTGTGTGTGTGTGTGTGCGGTGTTCTACATCTACGTCGGTGTGTTTGTGAGTATGTGTGTGTGTGTGTGTGTGTGTGTGTGTTGTACAGGGACGTTGACCATAAATCTGTATTGTTCTGGTATTCATTACAACCTTCCACCATGTTCCTAGTTGTCTGTCCTTGTGGGAGAAGCTAATGCTGTTCAGAGAGGCAGGCAGACCAGGCCGCGGTGTTAACCACTCATACAGAGTGGAACGTTCCGCTGTTAAAATAATAATGACAGCTACGCTGTAAATGGTGATGCACTTCAAGTTGAGGTCGGATCGGCAGGGAGATGTAGAGGAGGAGAGAAGAGGAGGAGGAGGAGACAGGAAGAAGAGGAAGAGGAGGAGACAGGAAGAAGAGAAAGAGGAGGAGGTGGAGGAGGAGGAGACAGGAAGAAGAGGAGGAGACAGGAAGAAGAGGGGGAGGTGGAGGAGAAGGGAAGAAGAGGAAGAGGAGGAGGAGACAGGAAGAAGAGGACGTGGAGGAGGTGGACGAGGAGGAGGAGAGAGGAGGAGGAGACAGGAAGAAGAGGAGGTGGAGGAGAGAGGAGGAGGAGACAGGAAGAAGAGGAGATGTAGGAGATAGCAGGAGGAGGAGGAGACAGGAAGAAGAGGAGGTGGATGAGGAGGAGAGAGGAGGAGACAGGAAGAAGAGGAGATGTAGGAGATAGCAGGAGGAGGAGGAGACAGGAAGAAGAGGAGGTGGAGGAGGAGAGAGGAGGAGGAGGAGACAGGAAGAAGAGGAGATGTAGGAGATAGCAGGAGGAGGAGGAGACAGGAAGAATAGTAGGTGGAGGAGGAGGAGAGAGGAGGAGACAGGAAGAAGAGGAGAAGGAGGAGGAGACAGGAAGAAGAGGAGGAGGAGGAGGAGGAGACAGGAAGAAGGTGAGGTGGAGGAGAGAGGAGGAGGAGACAGGAAGAAGAGGAGGAGGAGGAGGAGTCAGGAAGAAGAGGAGGAGGAGGAGATGGGAAGAAGAGGAAGAGGAGGTGGAGGAGGAGGAGAGAGGAGGAGGAGACAGGAAGAAGAGGAGGTGGAGGAGAGATGATGAGGAGGAGGAGACAGGAAGAAGAGGAGGTGGAGGAGGAGGAGGAGGAGACAGGAAGAAGAGGAGGTGGAGGAGAGAGGAGGAGGAGGAGGAGGAGACAGGAAGAAGAGGAGGAGATGGAAGAGGAGTAGAGAGGAGGAGATTGGAAGAAGAGGAGGTGGAGGAGAGAGGCAGAGGAGGAGGAGGAGACAGGAAGAAGCGGCGGTGGAGGAGGAGGAGAGAGGAGGAGACAGGAAGAAGAGGAGGTGGAGGAGAGAAGAGGAGGAGGAGGAGAAGGGGGGGAGGAGGAGGAGGAGGAGGAGGAGAAGGGGGGGCAAAGAGAGAGAGAGAGAGAGAGAGAGGGAAATGGAAAAATGTTTGGTTCCTTATAGAACCCAAAAAGGCTTCATATGGAACCCCTAAAGGTTCTATAAAGAACCCTCTCAATTAGTTTGGAACAGCACAGGTTTGTGTGAACCTTCAATTAGTTTGGAACAGCACAGGTTTGTGTGAACCTTCAATTAGTTTGGAACAGCACAGGTTTGTGTGAACCTTCAATTAGTTTGGAACAGCACAGGTTTGTGTGAACCTTGCCGTTTGCCACTCAGACCTCGTTGTTGCAAAACAAATATGAATTCGATCTTCCTCTTGTCGTAGAGAGGTAACGATGTCGGACGTCTGCCAGCCATTTTTTTCTGACCAGGGAGAACAGCAACATCATTAATATTACAGGGGGAAAACAGCTAAAACAAACTAAAAGGGAATGTTAGCTGTTGTTAGCTGTTGTTAGCTGTTGTTAGCTGTTGTTAGCTGTTGATAAGAGGTTGATGTGACTGGGTTAGCTGTTGTTAGCTGTTGTTAGCTGTTGATTTCAGAAGTTGACGTGACTGGGTTAGCTGTTGTTAGCTGTTGTTAGCTGTTGATCAGAGTTAGATGTGACTGGGTTAGCTGTTGTTAGCTGTTGATCAGAGATAGATGTGACTGGGTTAGCTGTTGTTAGCTGTTGTTAGCTGTTGATTTCAGAGGTTGTGGAGAGACAGAGGGAGAGGAGAGGAGTGTGGAGATAGAGGGAGAGGAGAGGGGTGTGGAGAGACAGAGAGGGAGAGGAGAGGAGTGTGGAGAGACAGAGAGGGAGAGGAGAGGAGTGTGGAGAGACAGAGAGGGAGAGGAGAGGAGTGTGGAGCGACAGAGAGATGGGAAGGAGAAGGAGAGGAGTGTGGAGAGACACGAAGGAGAGGAGAGGAGTGTGGAGAGACAGAGAGGGAGAGGAGAGGAGTGTGGGGAGAGAGAGAGAGAGAGGAGAGGAGTGTGGAGAGAAAGAGAGGGAGAGGAGAGGAGTGTGGGGAGAGAGAGAGAGAGAGGAGAGGAGTGTGGAGAGACAGAGGGAGAGGAGAGGAGTGTGGAGAGAAAGAGAGGGAGAGGATAGGAGTGTGGAGAGACAGAGAGGGAGAGGAGAGGAGTGTGGAGAGAGAAAGAGGGAGAGGAGAGAAGTGTGGAGAGACAGAGAGGGAGAGGAGAGGAGTGTGGAGAGAGAGACAGAGAAGGAGAGGAGACGAGTGTGGAGAGACAGAGAGGGAGAGAGGAGAGGAGTGTGGAGCGACAGAGAGATGGGAAGGAGAAGGAGAGGAGTGTGGAGAGACACGAGGGAGAGGAGAGGAGTGTGGAGAGACAGAGAGGGAGAGGAGAGGAGTGTGGAGAGACAGAGAGGGAGAGGAGAGGAGTGTGGAGAGAGAGAGAGAGAGAGGAGAGGAGTGTGGAGCGACAGAGATAGGGAGAGGAGAGGAGTGTGGAGAGAGAAAGAGGGAGAGGAGAGAAGTGTGGAGAGACAGAGAGGGAGAGGAGAGGAGTGTGGAGAGAGAGACAGAGAAGGAGAGGAGAGGAGTGTGGAGAGCGAGAGAAGGAGAGGATAGGAGTGTGGAGAGACATAGAGGGAGACGAGAGGAGTGTGGAGAGAGAGAGAGGGAGAGGAGAGGAGTGTGGAGAGAGAAAGAGAGAGGGAGAGGAGAGGGAGAGGAGAGAGAGAGTGAGAGAGAGAGAGAGAGTAGAGGAGAGGAGAGGAGAGGAGAGGAGAGGAGAGGAGAGGAGAGGAGTTTGGAGAGTACTAAAAGCTGAGCAGATATAGCTTTCAGATGGACGACACCAACCAGCTTTTTAGCCTATGAGGATAATCGATGAGGGAATCCGGTGGTGTGTTGGTGTATGTGTGTATGTGTGTATGTGTGTGTGTGTGTGTGTGTGTGTGTGTGTGTTAACATGGGGGCATGGAGCCGGCCATTATTAACAACCACCTGCGCTCTAGCAGACAGACTATAGTGAAGAGTGGACACTAACAAGCAGGCTAGGGCCAGTCACTGGGGGTAAACATCCCAAATGGCACACTAGCCCCTACGTAGTGCACTTGTATATAACCAGAGCCCTGACGTGCGTTGGTCAAATAAATGGATTTGGGGACGCGGTCCTCTAGCAGGGCTCTGTTGTCTGAAGGGCCCCCAGGCCACAGTGTTGAGGTTGCCTAGAGGGAGAAGGTGGGCGGAGATGGTGGAGTAGATATAACATTGTGTTTAATAATGCAGGTCGGTGTGTGTGTGTGTGTGTGCGTGTGCGTGTGCGTGTGCGAGTGCGAGTGCGAGTGCGAGTGTGAGTGTGAGTGTGAGTGTGAGTGTGAGTGTGAGTGTGAGAGAGTGTGTGTGTGTGTGTGTGTGTGTGTGTGTGTGTGTGTGTGTGATATAAGAGCTACTGCAATTTGATTTAACATATATAAACACTTATTGAACCAAATGTCACGGATTGAGTTCTTATCTATCATTACCCTGGATCTATATGGGTCAACCATCTATCATTACCCTGGATCTCTATGGGTCAACCATCTATCATTACCCTGGATCTCTATGGGTCAACCATCTATCATTACCCTGGATCTACATGGGTCAACCATCTATCATTACCCTGGGTCTATATGGGTTAACCATCTATCATTACCCTGGATCTCTATGGGTCAACCATCTATCATTACCCTGGATCTCTATGGGTCAACCATCTATCATTACCCTGGATCTCTATGGGTCAACCATCTATCATTACCCTGGATCTCTATGGGTCAACCATCTATCATTACCCTGGATCTATATGGGTCAACCATCTATCATTACCCTGGATCTACATGGGTCAACCATCTATCATTACCCTGGATCTATATGGGTCAACCATCTATCATTACCCTGGATCTATATGGGTCAACCATCTATCATTACCCTGGATCTATATGGGTCAACCATCTATCATTACCCTGGATCTCTATGGGTCAACCATCTATCATTACCCTGGACCTCTATGGGTCAACCATCTATCATTACCCTGGATCTACATGGGTCAACCATCTATCATTACCCTGGGTCTATATGGGTTAACCATCTATCATTACCCTGGATCTCTATGGGTCAACCATCTATCATTACCCTGGATCTCTATGGGTCAACCATCTATCATTACCCTGGATCTCTATGGGTCAACCATCTATCATTACCCTGGATCTCTATGGGTCAACCATCTATCATTACCCTGGATCTCTATGGGTCAACCATCTATCATTACCCTGGATCTCTATGGGTCAACCATCTATCATTACCCTGGATCTCTATGGGTCAACCATCTATCATTACCCTGGATCTCTATGGGTCAACCATCTATCATTACCCTGGATCTATATGGGTCAACCATCTGTCATTACCCTGGATCTCTATTCGTCAACTGTCTGTCATTACCCTGGATCTATATGGGTCAGCCATCTATCATTACCCTGGATCTCTATGGGTCAACCATCTATCATTACCCTGGATATATATGGGTCAACCATCGATCATTACCCTGGATCTCCATGGGTCAACCATCTATCATTACCCTGGATCTCTATGGGTCAACCATCTATCATTACCCTGGATCTATATGGGTCAACCATCTATCATTACCCTGGATCTATATGGGTCAACCATCTATCATTACCCTGGATCTCTATGGGTCAACCATCTATCATTACCCTGGATCTCTATGGGTCAACCATCTATCATCACCCTGGATCTCTAAGGGTCAACCATCTGTCATTACCCTGGATCTCTATGGTTCAACCATCTATCATTACCCTGGATCTATATGGGTCAACCATCTATCATTACCCTTAATCTCTATGGGTCAACCATCTATCATTACCCTGGATCTCTATGGGTCAACTGTCTGTCATTACCCTGGATCTATATGGGTTAACCATCTATCATTACCCTGGATCTATATGGGTCAACTGTCTGTCATTACCCTGGATCTATATGGGTCAACCATCATTACCCTGGATCTCTAAGGGTCAACCATCTATCATTACCCTGGATCTCTAAGGGTCAACCATCTATCATTACCCTGGATCTCTATTGGTCAACCATCTATCATTACCCTGGATCTATATGGTTCAACCATCTGTCATTACCCTGGATCTCTATGGGTCAACCATCTGTCATTACCCTGGATCTCTATGGGTCAACCATCTATCATTACCCTGGATCTCTATGGGTCAACCATCTTTCATTACCCTGGATCTATAAGGGTCAACCATCTATCATTACCCTGTATCTATATGGGTCAACCATCTATTATTACCCTGGATCTCTATGGGTCAACCGTGTATCATTACCCTGGATCTCTATGGGTTAACCATTTGTCATTACCCTGGATCTCTATTGGTCAACCATCTATCATTACCCTGGATCTATATGGTTCAACCATCTGTCATTACCCTGGATCTCTATGGTTCAACCATCTGTCATTACCCTGGATCTATATGGGTCAACCATCTATCATTACCCTGGATCTCTATGGGTCAACCATCTATCATTACCCTGGATCTCTATGGGTCAACCATCTATCATTACCCTGGATCTCTAAGGGTCAACCATCTATCATTTCCCTGGATCTCTAAGGGTCAACCATGGAGCCTCCCTCTCTTTACTTCCTCTAACAACTCGGGTAGAACAACTCGGGTAGAACAACTCGGGCAGAACCGTCCTTGTTTCGAAGACAGACTTTCGTTTTGCGACCAAACCCGCCACTGACACGACCACTGCTTCCAGCTTCCTCTGAGAAACCAGGGGAGACTGAAGAACTGACACTTCCTCTGAGAAACCAGGGAAGACTGAAGAACTGACACTTCCACTGAGAAACCAGGGGAGACTGAAGAACTGACACTTCCTCTGAGAAACCAGGGGAGACTGAAGAACTGACACTTCCTCTGAGAAACCAGGGGAGACTGAAGAACTGACACTTCCTCTGAGAAACCAGGGGAGACTGAAGAACTGACACTTCCTCTGAGAAACCAGGGGAGACTGAAGAACTGACACTTCCTCTGAGGAACCAGGGGAGACTGAAGAACTGACACTTCCTCTGAGAAATATGGGGAGACTGAAGAACTGACACTTCCTCTGAGAAACCAGGGGAGACTGAAGAACTGACACTTCCTCTGAGAAAACAGGGGAGACTGAAGAACTGACACTTCCTCTGAGAAACCAGGGGAGACTGAAGAACTGACACTTCCTCTGAGAAAACAGGGGAGACTGAAGAACTGACACCAATTTCTAATTGTCTAGCAGAGGTGGAGAACACACCTCCCTGTACTAATTACTGATTGGCTAGGAGAGGTGAAACATCCCCCCCCCCCCCCACTCCAAACCAATACAGCCACTGATTACCAAAATAAGTCACACATTTCCCTGCCCATTGATCCTGGTTGATGTGTCAACAACTACCTGCAAAGGACAATCAGTCAGCAGTTCACACTCCAAGTAGACCGCTGGGAAACCAGGCAGCACTTAGAGTAAATGGTGCCAGCTAGCAAAAAGACAGTACTAGACCACAACAGATAAAGACAAAACAATTATACTTATCACTCTTGGAGATAACAGGAGTCCTCTAGCTATATAATCACTCCAGGAGACAACAGGAGTCCTCTAGTTATATAATCACTCCTGGAGATAACAGGAGATAACAGGAGTCCTCTAGTTATAGAATCACTCCCGGAGATAACATGAGTCCTCTAGCTATAGAATCACTCCCGGAGACAACATGAGTCCTCTAGCTATAGAATCAATCCCGGAGATAACATGAGTCCTTTAGCTATAGAATCACCCCTGGAGATAACAGGACATAACAGGAGTCATCTAGCTATAGAATCACTCCAGGAGATAACAGGAGTCCTCTAGCTATAGAATCACTCCAGGAGATAACAGGAGTCCTCTAGTTATAGAATCACTCCAGGAGATAACAGGAGTCCTCTAGCTATACAATAAATCCCAGAGATAACAGGAGTCCTCTAGTTATAAAATGACACCTGGAGATAACAGGAGAAAACAGGAGTCCTCTAGTTATAGAATGACACCTGGAGATAACAGGAGATAACAGGAGTCCTCTAGTTATAGAATTACACCTGGAGATAACAGGAGAAAACAGGAGTCCTCTAGTTATAGAATCACTCCAGGAGATAACAGGAGTCCTCTAGCTATAGAATCACTCCAGGAGATAACAGGAGTCCTCCAGCTATAGAATCAATCCTGGAGATAACAGGAGTCCTCTAGTTATAGAATCACTCCCCGAGATAACAGGAGTCTTCTAGCTATAGAATCACTCCCGGAGATAACAGGAGTCCTCCAGCTATAAAATCACCACCGGAGATAACAGGATTCCTCTAGTTATAGAATGATACCTGGAGATAACATGAGATAACAGGAGTCCTCTAGTTATAGAATCACTCCCGGAGATAACAGGAGTCCTCTAGTTATAGAATCACTCCAGGAGATAACAGGAGTCCTCTAGTTATAGAATCACTCCCGGAGATAACAGGAGTCCTCTAGTTATATAATCACTCCAGGAGATAACAGGAGTCCTCTAGTTATAGAATCACTCCCGGAGATAACAGGAGTCCTCTAGTTATATAATCACTCTAGGATATAACAGGAGATACCAGGAGACCTCTAGTTATAGAATCACTCCCAGAGATAGCAGGAGTCCTCTAGTTATAGAATCACTCCCCGAGATAACAGGAGATAACAGGAGTCCTCTAGCTGTAGAATCACCCCCAGAGATAACAGGAGATAACAGGAGTCCTCTAGCTATAGAATCACTCCCGGAGATAACAGGAGTCCTCTAGTTATAGAATCACTCCCGGAGATAACAGGAGTCCTCTAGTTATAGAATCACCCCAGGAGATAACAGGAGTCCTCTAGTTATAGAATCATTCCAGGAGATAACAGGAGTCTTCCAGCTATATAATCACTCCAAGAGATAACAGGAGTCTTCCAGCTATAGAATCACTCCCGGAGATAACAGGAGTCCTCTAGCTATAGAATAAATCCCAGAGATAACAGGAGTCCTCTAGCTATAGAATAACTCCAGGAGATAACAGGAGTCCTCTAGCTATAGAATAAATCCAGGAGATAACAGGAGTCCTCTAGTTATAGAATCACTCCAGGAGATAACAGGAGTCCTCTAGCTATAGAATCACTCCAGGAGATAACAGGAGTCCTCTAGCTATAGAATCACTCCAGGAGATAACAGAAGTCCTCTAGTTATAGAATCACTCCAGGAGATAACAGGAGTCCTCTAGCTATAGAATCACTCCAGGAGATAACAGGAGTCCTCTAGCTATAGAATCACCCCCAGAGATAACAGGAGTCCTCTAGCTATAGAATAAATCACAGAGATAACAGGAGTCCTCTAGTTATTGAATCACTCCAGGAGATAACAGGAGTCCTCTAGCTATAGAATCACCCCCAGAGATAACAGGAGTCCTCTAGCTATAGAACGGATTCATCCATTTTAGCCACAGGGTGTCCCCCCGGGAATCGAACCTACACTCTTGGCGTTGCTAGTGCCATGCTTTGACATTCTGAGCCACATTCCCTATTTAGTGCACAACTTCTGACCAGGACTGATAGGATTCTGGTTAAAAGTAGTGCACTACTGTATACAGAGAACAGGGTGCCATTTTGGACTCAAACCTAGATATCCAGGGACATGGAGATCACACTAATAATAAAGTCATTCTTTCAATTATTTTCCCCAGACAAACGCTGCGGTCTCAGATTTCACTACTGAAAGATCTCTTACAGTCTGATTACATAGAGAATGTTTGAGAGTGTGTGTGTGTGTGTGTGCGCTAGTGTGTGTGTGTGTGTGTGTGAGTGTTAGTGTGTGTGTGTGTGTGTGTGTGTGTGTGTGTGTGTGTGTGTGTGTGTGTGTGTGTGTGTGTGTGTGTGTGTGTGTGTGTGTGTGTGTGTGTGTGTGTGTGAGTGTGTGTGTGTGTGAGTGTGTGTGTGTGTGTGTGTGTGCGCTAGTGTGTGTGTGTGTGCGCTAGTGTATGTGTGTGTGTGTGTGAGTGAGTGAGTGTGTGTGTGTGTGTGTGTGTGTGTGTACGCCTGTGGTTCCTTGGCTGCCGTGGTAACCACCCAGAACCAATCATCACGGCACTTGAGTCTTGTGGAGACTTCGGATCTAAACATGACATGTTGCACACAGACGCGATTGGCTAGAAAAACCTCAGCTGTGTAACTATAACAACACAGTAGCCGAAATCCCAAATGGCATCCTACTCCCTAAATAGTGCACTACCCTATGGGGCCTCTGGGGAAAAAAATAGTGCACTATATATGGAATAGTGCGTCATTTGGGAAGTAACCACAATTACTATGATTTTTGTCCAATATCAAACCACATTAGATTGATTGTGAGCTACTTAGGCGGTCAGATGACCGACACGTCTCGCTTGAGGGCTTTTCTCTTCTTTTACATCACGACACAAGTTCTGCTCATTCTGACAAGAGGCCTTGTTGGGTTTTCTCCTCCTGTTCTCTAGTTGAATGGTTTTCTCCTCCTGTCCTGTTCTCTAGTTGAATGGTTTTCTCCTCCTGTTCTCTAGTTGAAAGGTTTTCTCTTCCTGTTCTCTAGTTGAATGGTTTTCTCTTCCTGTTCTCTATTTGAATGGTTTTCTCCTCCTGTCCTGTTCTCTAGTCTAATGGTTTTCTCCTCCTGTTCTCTAGTTGAATGGTTTTCTCCTCCTGTCCTCTTCTCTAGTTGAATGGTTTTCTCTTCCTGTTCTCTAGTTGAATGGTTTTCTCCTCCTGTTCTCTAGTTGAATGGTTGTCTCTTCCTGTTCTCTAGTTGAATGGTTTTCTCCTCCTGTTCTCTAGTTGAATGGTTTTCTCTTCCTGTTCTCTAGTTGAATGGTTTTCTCCTCCTCTTCTCTAGTTGAATGGTTTTCTCCTCCTGTCCTGTTCTCTAGTTGAATGGTTTTCTCCTCCTGTCCTGTTCTCTAGTTGAATGGTTTTCTCCTCCTGTTCTCTAGTTGAATGGTTTTCTCCTCCTGTTCTCTAGTTGAATGGTTTTCTCCTCCTGTTCTCTAGTTGAATGGTTTTCTCCTCCTGTCCTGTTCTCCAGTTGAATGGTTTTCTCTTCCTGCTCTCCAGTTGAATGGTTTTCTCCTCCTGTTCTCTAGTTGAATGGTTTTCTCCTCCTGTTCTCTAGTTGAAAGGTTTTCTCCTCCTGTTCTCTAGTTGAATGGTTTTCTCTTCCTGTTCTCTAGTTGAATGGTTTTCTCCTCCTGTTCTCTAGTTGAATGGTTTTCTCCTCTTGTCCTGTTCTCTAGTTGAATGGTTTTCTCCTCTTGTCCTGTTCTCTAGTTGAATGGTTTTCTCTTCCTGTTCTCTAGTTGAATGGTTTTCTCATCCTGTCCTGTTCTCTAGTTGAATGGTCTTCTCCTCCTGGTATTTTCCCTTCAGGTGGATATAACACACGGCTGTCATCTTTATTTTTCTGTTCTTCCTCCTCAGAGATCCTTCACATTGTTCAGCAGCTTAGCATGACTTTTGTCTGTGTGTGTATTGTGTGATTAGTGCCGGCCATGCTATGCTATGCCATCTGGGGGTTATACTGGTGTAGTTTAAAGCCTTTCGCCATGTTCGGGCAGCGGGACTGACTGATTTCACAATTTTATCCCTCTCTCCTCTCTACCCCCGGGCTATGAGAGGTGAGGAGCTATAAGAGGAATGCCGTTAAAGCCTGGCTGGTAGCTCTTACTAAACGGAACACCTTACCAAAATCGGTATATATATGAGAGATAGAGAGAGAGAGAGAGAGAGAGAGAGAGAGAGAGAGAGAGAGAGGGAGAGGGAGAGGGAGAGGGAGAGCGAGAGAGAGAATAAATATCTATCTCTTAAATGTC
>NC_092164.1:9296926-9306926 GCF_045791955.1 Oncorhynchus clarkii lewisi | reverse complement strand
AATGAGGGGCCAAAATCCTTCCTCACCCAGTCTGACTACTGCAGTAATGAGGGGTCAAAATCCTTCCTCACCCAGGCTGACTACTGCAGTAATGAGTGGCCAAAATCCTTCCTCACCCAGTCTGACTACTGCAGTAATGAGTGGCCAAAATCCTTCCTCACCCAGTCTGACTACTGCAGTAATGAGTGGCCAAAAGCCTTCCTCACCCAGTCTGACTACTGCAGTAATGAGTGGCCAAAATCCTTCCTCACCCAGTCTGACTACTGCAGTAATGAGTGGCCAAAAGCCTTCCTCACCCAGTCTGACTACTGCAGTAATGAGGGGCCAAAATCCTTCCTTACCCAGTCTGACTACTGCAGTAATGAGTGGCCAAAATCCTTCCTCACCCAGTCTGACTACTGCAGTAATGAGTGGCCAAAATCCTTCCTTACCCAGTCTGACTACTGCAGTAATGAGTGGCCAAAATCCTTCCTTACCCAGTCTGACTACTGCAGTAATGAGTGGCCAAAAGCCTTCCTCACCCAGTCTGACTACTGCAGTAATGAGTGGCCAAAATCCTTCCTCACCCAGTCTGACTACTGCAGTAATGAGGGGCCAAAATCCTTCCTCACCCAGTCTGACTACTGCAGTAATGAGTGGCCAAAATCCTTCCTCACCCAGTCTGACTACTGCAGTAATGAGTGGTCAAAATCCTTCCTCACCCAGGCTGACTACTGCAGTAATGAGTGGCCAAAATCCTTCCTCACCCAGTCTGACTACTGCAGTAATGAGTGGCCAAAATCCTTCCTCACCCAGTCTGACTACTGCAGTAATGAGTGGCCAAAAGCCTTCCTCACCCAGTCTGACTACTGCAGTAATGAGTGGCCAAAATCCTTCCTCACCCAGTCTGACTACTGCAGTAATGAGGGGCCAAAATCCTTCCTCACCCAGTCTGACTACTGCAGTAATGAGTGGCCAAAATCCTTCCTCACCCAGTCTGACTACTGCAGTAATGAGGGGCCAAAATCCTTCCTCACCCAGTCTGACTACTGCAGTAATGAGTGGCCAAAATCCTTCCTCACCCAGTCTGACTACTGCAGTAATGAGGGGTCAAAATCCTTCCTCACCCAGGCTGACTACTGCAGTAATGAGTGGCCAAAATCCTTCCTCACCCAGTCTGACTACTGCAGTAATGAGTGGCCAAAATCCTTCCTCACCCAGTCTGACTACTGCAGTAATGAGTGGCCAAAAGCCTTCCTCACCCAGTCTGACTACTGCAGTAATGAGTGGCCAAAATCCTTCCTCACCCAGTCTGACTACTGCAGTAATGAGTGGCCAAAAGCCTTCCTCACCCAGTCTGACTACTGCAGTAATGAGGGGCCAAAATCCTTCCTTACCCAGTCTGACTACTGCAGTAATGAGTGGCCAAAATCCTTCCTCACCCAGTCTGACTACTGCAGTAATGAGTGGCCAAAATCCTTCCTCACCCAGTCTGACTACTGCAGTAATGAGGGGCCAAAATCCTTCCTCACCCAGTCTGACTACTGCAGTAATGAGTGGCCAAAATCCTTCCTCACCCAGTCTGACTACTGCAGTAATGAGGGGTCAAAATCCTTCCTCACCCAGGCTGACTACTGCAGTAATGAGTGGCCAAAATCCTTCCTCACCCAGTCTGACTACTGCAGTAATGAGTGGCCAAAATCCTTCCTCACCCAGTCTGACTACTGCAGTAATGAGGGGCCAAAATCCTTCCTCACCCAGTCTGACTACTGCAGTAATGAGGGGCCAAAATCCTTACTCACCCAGTCTGACTACTGCAGTAATGAGGGGCCAAAAGCCTACCTCACCCAGTCTGACTACTGCAGTAATGAGGGGCCAAAAGCCTTCCTCACCCAGTCTGACTACTGCAGTAATGAGGGGCCAAAATCCTTCCTCACCCAGTCTGACTACTGCAGTAATGAGGGGCCAAAAGCCTTCCTCACCCAGTCTGACTACTGCAGTAATGAGTGGCCAAAATCCTTCCTCACCGAGTCTGACTACTGCAGTAATGAGTGGCCAAAATCCTTCCTCACCCAGTCTGACTACTGCAGTAATGAGTGGCCAAAAGCCTTCCTCACCCAGTCTGACTACTGCAGTAATGAGTGGCCAAAATCCTTCCTCACCCAGTCTGACTACTGCAGTAATGAGTGGCCAAAATCCTTCCTCACCCAGTCTGACTACTGCAGTAATGAGTGGCCAAAAGCCTTCCTCACCCAGTCTGACTACTGCAGTAATGAGTGGCCAAAATCCTTCCTCACCCAGTCTGACTACTGCAGTAATGAGGGGCCAAAATCCTTCCTCACCCAGTCTGACTACTGCAGTAATGAGTGGCCAAAATCCTTCATCACCCAGTCTGACTACTGCAGTAATGAGGGGCCAAAATCCTTCCTTACCCAGTCTGACTACTGCAGTAATGAGTGGCCAAAATCCTTCCTCACCCAGTCTGACTACTGCAGTAATGAGTGGCCAAAAGCCTTCCTCACCCAGTCTGACTACTGCAGTAATGAGGGGCCAAAATCCTTCCTTATCCAGTCTGACTACTGCAGTAATGAGTGGCCAAAATCCTTCCTCACCCAGTCTGACTACTGCAGTAATGAGTGGCCAAAATCCTTCCTCACCCAGTCTGACTACTGCAGTAATGAGTGGCCAAAAGCCTTCCTCACCCAGTCTGACTACTGCAGTAATGAGGGGCCAAAATCCTTCCTCACCCAGTCTGACTACTGCAGTAATGAGTGGCCAAAATCCTTCCTCACCCAGTCTGACTACTGCAGTAATGATGGGCCAAAATCCTTCCTCACCCAGTCTGACTACTGCAGTAATGAGTGGCCAAAATCCTTCCAAACCCAGGCTGACTACTGCAGTAATGAGTGGCCAAAATCCTTCCTCACCCAGTCTGACTACTGCAGTAATGAGGGGCCAAAATCCTTCCTCACCCAGTCTGACTACTGCAGTAATGAGTGGCCAAAATCCTTCCTCACCCAGTCTGACTACTGCATTAATGAGGGGCCAAAATCCTTCCTCACCCAGTCTGACTACTGCAGTAATGAGTGGCCAAAATCCGTCCTCACCCAGTCTGACTACTGCAGTAATGAGGGGTCAAAATCCTTCCTCACCCAGGCTGACTACTGCAGTAATGAGTGGCCAAAATCCTTCCTCACCCAGTCTGACTACTGCAGTAATGAGTGGCCAAAATCCTTCCTCACCCAGTCTGACTACTGCAGTAATGAGGGGCCAAAATCCTTCCTCACCCAGTCTGACTACTGCAGTAATGAGGGGCCAAAATCCTTCCTCACCCAGTCTGACTACTGCAGTAATGAGGGGCCAAAAGCCTTCCTCACCCAGTCTGACTACTGCAGTAATGAGTGGCCAAAAGCCTTCCTCACCCAGTCTGACTACTGCAGTAATGAGGGGCCAAAAGCCTTCCTCACCCAGTCTGACTACTGCAGTAATGAGGGGCCAAAATCCTTCCTCACCCAGTCTGACTACTGCAGTAATGAGGGGCCAAAAGCCTTCCTCACCCAGTCTGACTACTGCAGTAATGAGTGGCCAAAATCCTTCCTCACCGAGTCTGACTACTGCAGTAATGAGTGGCCAAAATCCTTCCTCACCCAGTCTGACTACTGCAGTAATGAGTGGCCAAAAGCCTTCCTCACCCAGTCTGACTACTGCAGTAATGAGTGGCCAAAATCCTTCCTCACCCAGTCTGACTACTGCAGTAATGAGTGGCCAAAATCCTTCCTCACCCAGTCTGACTACTGCAGTAATGAGTGGCCAAAAGCCTTCCTCACCCAGTCTGACTACTGCAGTAATGAGTGGCCAAAATCCTTCCTCACCCAGTCTGACTACTGCAGTAATGAGGGGCCAAAATCCTTCCTCACCCAGTCTGACTACTGCAGTAATGAGTGGCCAAAATCCTTCCTCACCCAGTCTGACTACTGCAGTAATGAGGGGCCAAAATCCTTCCTTACCCAGTCTGACTACTGCAGTAATGAGTGGCCAAAATCCTTCCTCACCCAGGCTGACTACTGCAGTAATGAGTGGCCAAAATCCTTCCTCACCCAGTCTGACTACTGCAGTAATGAGGTGCCAAAATCCTTCCTCACCCAGTCTGACTACTGCAGTAATGAGTGGCCAAAATCCTTCCTCACCCAGTCTGACTACTGCAGTAATGAGGGGCCAAAATCCTTCCTCACCCAGTCTGACTACTGCAGTAATGAGTGGCCAAAATCCGTCCTCACCCAGTCTGACTACTGCAGTAATGAGGGGTCAAAATCCTTCCTCACCCAGGCTGACTACTGCAGTAATGAGTGGCCAAAATCCTTCCTCACCCAGTCTGACTACTGCAGTAATGAGTGGCCAAAATCCTTCCTCACCCAGTCTGACTACTGCAGTAATGAGGGGCCAAAATCCTTCCTCACCCAGTCTGACTACTGCAGTAATGAGGGGCCAAAATCCTTCCTCACCCAGTCTGACTACTGCAGTAATGAGGGGCCAAAAGCCTTCCTCACCCAGTCTGACTACTGCAGTAATGAGGGGCCAAAAGCCTTCCTCACCGAGTCTGACTACTGCAGTAATGAGGGGCCAAAATCCTTCCTCACCCAGTCTGACTACTGCAGTAATGAGGGGCCAAAAGCCTTCCTCACCCAGTCTGACTACTGCAGTAATGAGTGGCCAAAATCCTTCCTCACCCAGTCTGACTACTGCAGTAATGAGTGGCCAAAATCCTTCCTCACCCAGTCTGACTACTGCAGTAATGAGTGGCCAAAAGCCTTCCTCACCCAGTCTGACTACTGCAGTAATGAGTGGCCAAAATCCTTCCTCACCCAGTCTGACTACTGCAGTAATGAGGGGCCAAAATCCTTCCTCACCCAGTCTGACTACTACAGTAATGAGGGGCCAAAATCCTTCCTCACCCAGTCTGAACACTGCAGTAATGAGTGGCCAAAATCCTTCCTCACCCAGTCTGACTACTGCAGTAATGAGGTGCCAAACTCCTTCCTCACCCAGTCTGACTACTGCAGTAATGAGGGGCCAAAATCCTTCCTCACCCAGTCTGACTACTGCAGTAATGAGTGGCCAAAATCCTTCCTCACCCAGTCTGACTACTGCAGTAATGAGTGGCCAAAATCCTTCCTCACCCAGTCTGACTACTGCAGTAATGAGTGGCCAAAATCCTTCCTCACCCAGTCTGACTACTGCAGTAATGAGGTGCCAAACTCCTTCCTCACCCAGTCTGACTACTGCAGTAATGAGTGGCCAAAATCCTTCCTCACCCAGTCTGACTACTGCAGTAATGAGTGGCCAAAATCCTTCCTCACCCAGTCTGACTACTGCAGTAATGAGGGGCCAAAATCCTTCCTCACCCAGTCTGACTACTACAGTAATGAGGGGCCAAAATCCTTCCTCACCCAGTCTGAATACTGCAGTAATGAGTGGCCAAAATCCTTCCTCACCCAGTCTGACTACTGCAGTAATGAGGTGCCAAACTCCTTCCTCACCCAGTCTGACTACTGCAGTAATGAGTGGCCAAAATCCTTCCTCACCCAGTCTGACTACTGCAGTAATGAGGGGCCAAAATCCTTCCTCACCCAGTCTGACTACTGCAGTAATGAGTGGCCAAAATCCTTCCTCACCCAGTCTGACTACTGCAGTAATGAGTGGCCAAAATCCTTCCTCACCCAGTCTGACTACTGCATTAATGAGGGGCCAAAATCCTTCCTCACCCAGTCTGACTACTGCAGTAATGAGTGGCCAAAATCCGTCCTCACCCAGTCTGACTACTGCAGTAATGAGTGGCCAAAATCCTTCCTCACCCAGTCTGACTACTGCAGTAATGAGGGGCCAAAATCCTTCCTTACCCAGTCTGACTACTGCAGTAATGAGTGGCCAAAATCCTTCCTCACCCAGGCTGACTACTGCAGTAATGAGTGGCCAAAATCCTTCCTCACCCAGTCTGACTACTGCAGTAATGAGGTGCCAAAATCCTTCCTCACCCAGTCTGACTACTGCAGTAATGAGTGGCCAAAATCCTTCCTCACCCAGTCTGACTACTACAGTAATGAGGGGCCAAAATCCTTCCTCACCCAGTCTGAATACTGCAGTAATGAGTGGCCAAAATCCTTCCTCACCCAGTCTGACTACTGCAGTAATGAGGTGCCAAACTCCTTCCTCACCCAGTCTGACTACTGCAGTAATGAGTGGCCAAAATCCTTCCTCACCCAGTCTGACTACTGCAGTAATGAGGGGCCAAAATCCTTCCTCACCCAGTCTGACTACTGCAGTAATGAGTGGCCAAAATCCTTCCTCACCCAGTCTGACTACTGCAGTAATGAGTGGCCAAAATCCTTCCTCACCCAGTCTGACTACTGCATTAATGAGGGGCCAAAATCCTTCCTCACCCAGTCTGACTACTGCAGTAATGAGTGGCCAAAATCCGTCCTCACCCAGTCTGACTACTGCAGTAATGAGTGGCCAAAATCCTTCCTCACCCAGTCTGACTACTGCAGTAATGAGGGGCCAAAATCCTTCCTTACCCAGTCTGACTACTGCAGTAATGAGTGGCCAAAATCCTTCCTCACCCAGGCTGACTACTGCAGTAATGAGTGGCCAAAATCCTTCCTCACCCAGTCTGACTACTGCAGTAATGAGGTGCCAAAATCCTTCCTCACCCAGTCTGACTACTGCAGTAATGAGTGGCCAAAATCCTTCCTCACCCAGTCTGACTACTGCAGTAATGAGGGGCCAAAATCCTTCCTCACCCAGTCTGACTACTGCAGTAATGAGTGGCCAAAATCCGTCCTCACCCAGTCTGACTACTGCAGTAATGAGGGGTCAAAATCCTTCCTCACCCAGGCTGACTACTGCAGTAATGAGTGGCCAAAATCCTTCCTCACCCAGTCTGACTACTGCAGTAATGAGTGGCCAAAATCCTTCCTCACCCAGTCTGACTACTGCAGTAATGAGGGGCCAAAATCCTTCCTCACCCAGTCTGACTACTGCAGTAATGAGGGGCCAAAATCCTTCCTCACCCAGTCTGACTACTGCAGTAATGAGGGGCCAAAAGCCTTCCTCACCCAGTCTGACTACTGCAGTAATGAGGGGCCAAAAGCCTTCCTCACCGAGTCTGACTACTGCAGTAATGAGGGGCCAAAATCCTTCCTCACCCAGTCTGACTACTGCAGTAATGAGGGGCCAAAAGCCTTCCTCACCCAGTCTGACTACTGCAGTAATGAGTGGCCAAAATCCTTCCTCACCCAGTCTGACTACTGCAGTAATGAGTGGCCAAAATCCTTCCTCACCCAGTCTGACTACTGCAGTAATGAGTGGCCAAAAGCCTTCCTCACCCAGTCTGACTACTGCAGTAATGATTGGCCAAAATCCTTCCTCACCCAGTCTGACTACTGCAGTAATGAGGGGCCAAAATCCTTCCTCACCCAGTCTGACTACTACAGTAATGAGGGGCCAAAATCCTTCCTCACCCAGTCTGAATACTGCAGTAATGAGTGGCCAAAATCCTTCCTCACCCAGTCTGACTACTGCAGTAATGAGGTGCCAAACTCCTTCCTCACCCAGTCTGACTACTGCAGTAATGAGGGTCCAAAATCCTTCCTCACCCAGTCTGACTACTGCAGTAATGAGGGGCCAAAATCCTTCCTCACCCAGTCTGACTACTGCAGTAATGAGTGGCCAAAATCCTTCCTCACCCAGTCTGACTACTGCAGTAATGAGTGGCCAAAATCCTTCCTCACCCAGTCTGACTACTGCAGTAATGAGGTGCCAAACTCCTTCCTCACCCAGTCTGACTACTGCAGTAATGAGTGGCCAAAATCCTTCCTCACCCAGTCTGACTACTGCAGTAATGAGTGGCCAAAATCCTTCCTCACCCAGTCTGACTACTGCAGTAATGAGGGGCCAAAATCCTTCCTCACCCAGTCTGACTACTACAGTAATGAGGGGCCAAAATCCTTCCTCACCCAGTCTGAATACTGCAGTAATGAGTGGCCAAAATCCTTCCTCACCCAGTCTGACTACTGCAGTAATGAGGTGCCAAACTCCTTCCTCACCCAGTCTGACTACTGCAGTAATGAGTGGCCAAAATCCTTCCTCACCCAGTCTGACTACTGCAGTAATGAGGGGCCAAAATCCTTCCTCACCCAGTCTGACTACTGCAGTAATGAGTGGCCAAAATCCTTCCTCACCCAGTCTGACTACTGCAGTAATGAGTGGCCAAAATCCTTCCTCACCCAGTCTGACTACTGCAGTAATGAGGTGCCAAACTCCTTCCTCACCCAGTCTGACTACTGCAGTAATGAGTGGCCAAAATCCTTCCTCACCCAGTCTGACTACTGCAGTAATGAGTGGCCAAATCTACTGAAGGGAGCATTTCAAGTAGAACAACTCTGTGTCCCAAATATCACCTTATTCCCTGCACAGTACACTGCTGTTGATCAGGCCTCTGTAGAAAACAGGTGCCTTTAGGGATGCATCCACAGTCTCTTTGTGATGTCATTACTGTTGGTTATTCTAGAAGACACGGTCTCTATGTGATGTCATTACTGTTGGTTATTCTAGAAGACACGGTCTCTTTGTGATGTCATTACTGTTGGTTATTCTAGAAGACACAGTCTCTTTGTGATGTCATTACTGTTGGTTATTCTAGAAGACACTGTCTCTATGTGATGTCATTACTGTTGGTTATTCTAGAAGACACGGTCTCTTTGTGATGTCATTACTGTTGGTTATTCTAGAAGACACAGTCTCTTTGTGATGTCATTACTGTTGGTTATTCTAGAAGACACGGTCTCTTTGTGATGTCATTACTGTTGGTTATTCTAGAAGACACAGTCTCTTTGTGATGTCATTACTGTTGGTTATTCTAGAAGACACGGTCTCTTTGTGATGTCATTACTGTTGGTTATTCTAGAAGACACAGTCTCTTTGTGATGTCATTACTGTTGGTTATTCTAGAAGACACGGTCTCTATGTGATGTCATTACTGTTGGTTATTCTAGAAGACACGGTCTCTTTGTGATGTCATTACTGTTGGTTATTCTAGAAGACACAGTCTCTTTGTGATGTCATTACTGTTGGTTATTCTAGAAGACACTGTCTCTATGTGATGTCATTACTGTTGGTTATTCTAGAAGACACGGTCTCTTTGTGATGTCATTACTGTTGGTTATTCTAGAAGACACAGTCTCTTTGTGATGTCATTACTGTTGGTTATTCTAGAAGACACGGTCTCTTTGTGATGTCATTACTGTTGGTTATTCTAGAAGACACAGTCTCTTTGTGATGTCATTACTGTTGGTTATTCTAGAAGACACGGTCTCTTTGTGATGTCATTACTGTTGGTTATTCTAGAAGACACAGTCTCTTTGTGATGTCATTACTGTTGGTTATTCTAGAAGACACGGTCTCTATGTGATGTCATTACTGTTGGTTATTCTAGAAGACACAGTCTCTTTGTGATGTCATTACTGTTGGTTATTCTAGAAGACACAGTCTCTATGTGATGTCATTACTGTTGGTTATTCTAGAAGACACAGTCTCTTTGTGATGTCATTACTGTTGGTTATTCTAGAAGACACGGTCTCTTTGTGATGTCATTACTGTTGGTTATTCTAGAAGACACGGTCTCTTTGTGATGTCATTACTGTTGGTTATTCTAGAAGACACGGTCTCTTTGTGATGTCATTACTGTTGGTTATTCTAGAAGACACGGTCTCTTTGTGATGTCATTACTGTTGGTTATTCTAGAAGACACGGTCTCTTTGTGATGTCATTACTGTTGGTTATTCTAGAAGACACGGTCTCTTTGTGATTTCATTACTGTTGGTTATTCTAGAAGACACGGTCTCTTTGTGATGTCATTACTGTTGGTTGTTCTAGAAGACACAGTCTCTTTGTGATGTCATTACTGTTGGTTATTCTAGAAGACACAGTCTCTATGTGATGTCATTACTGTTGGTTATTCTAGAAG
>NC_092164.1:9279426-9286926 GCF_045791955.1 Oncorhynchus clarkii lewisi | reverse complement strand
GCAAGAACATTTTGCAGTTTTAAAGCGACTGTTCTGCATTTCTACACATTTTGCCATGAGGCTAAGAGAGAATGTTGTAGTTTTAAAGATAATTTACTACCTTTCTACACATTTTGCCATGAGGCTAAGAGAGAATGTTGTAGTTTTAAAGATCATTTACTACCTTTCTACACATTTTGCCATGAGGCTAAGAGAGAATGTTGTAGTTTTAAAGCTAATTTACTACCTTTCTACACATTTTGCCATGAGGCTAAGAGAGAATGTTGTAGTTTTAAAGATAATTTACTACCTTTCTACACATTTTGCCATGAGGCTAAGAGAGAAGGCTGTAGTTTTAAAGATAATTTACTACCTTTCTACACATTTTGCCATGAGGCTAAGAGAGAATGTTGTAGTTTCAAAGATAATTTACTGCCTTTCTACACATTTTGCCATGAGGCTAAGAGAGAGTGTTGTAGTTTTAAAGATAATTTACTACCTTTCTACACATTTTGCCATGAGGCTAAGAGAGAATGTTGTAGTTTTAAAGATAATTTACTCCCTTTCTACACATTTTGCCATGAGGCTAAGAGAGAATGCTGTAGTTTTAAAGATAACTTACTACCTTTCTACACATTTTGCCATGAGGCTAAGAGAGAATGTTGTAGTTTCAAAGATATTTTAATGCCTTTCTACACATTTTGCCATGAGGCTAAGAGAGAGTGTTGTAGTTTTAAAGATAATTTACTACCTTTCTACACATTTTGCCATGAGGCTAAGAGAGAATGTTGTAGTTTCAAAGATAATTTACTGCCTTTCTACTCATTTTGCCATGAGGCTAATAGAGAGTGTTGTAGTTTTAAAGATCATTTACTACCTTTCTACACATTTTGCCATGAGGCTAAGAGAGAAGGCTGTAGTTTTAAAGATAATTTACTACCTTTCTACACATTTTGCCATGAGGCTAAGAGAGAATGTTGTAGTTTCAAAGATAATTTACTGCCTTTCTACACATTTTGCCATGAGGCTAAGAGAGAGTGTTGTAGTTTTAAAGATAATTTACTACCTTTCTACACATTTTGCCATGAGGCTAAGAGAGAATGTTGTAGTTTTAAAGATAATTTACTACCTTTCTACACATTTTGCCATGAGGCTAAGAGAGAATGTTGTAGTTTTAAAGCTAATTTACTGCCTTTCTACACAGTTTGCCATGAGGCTAAGAGAGAATGTTGTAGTTTTAAAGATAATTTACTACCTTTCTACACATTTTGCCATGAGGCTAAGAGAGAAGGCTGTAGTTTTAAAGATAATTTACTACCTTTCTACACATTTTGCCATGAGGCTAAGAGAGAATGTTGTAGTTTCAAAGATAATTTACTGCCTTTCTACACATTTTGCCATGAGGCTAAGAGAGAGTGTTGTAGTTTTTAAGATAATTTACTACCTTTCTACACATTTTGCCATGAGGCTAAGAGAGAATGTTGTAGTTTTAAAGATAATTTACTCAATTTCTACACATTTTGCCATGAGGCTAAGAGAGAATGCTGTAGTTTTAAAGATAATTTACTACCTTTCTACACATTTTGCCATGAGGCTAAGAGAGTGTTGCAGATTTAAATAATATTTACTGTAATTCCGGGGAAATGTGCCCGTCCGGCCCTGTGTGTCAGAGAAAGAGAATATGTGAGTGTTTGTTTTATTTCTACTATTTTGAAAACGAGGGTGAAACCTCAAGAGCAGGACGATAATGATATTCATCTGTTGACAGTGAAGACCGAGCCAATGGTCTGTTCTGTAGGCCGTTCCTCTTCTCACCACATGGTGGTGCTGGTGGATCGTTGACCCCCAGGATATCCCTCTCCTCTCCTCTCCTCTCCTCTCCTCTCCTCTCCTCTCCTCTCCTCTCCTCTCCTCTCCTCTCCTCTCCTCTCCTCTCCTCTCCTCTCCTCTCCTCTCCTCTCCTCTCCTCTCCTCTCCTCTCCTCTCCTCTCCTCTCCTTTCCTCTCCTCTCCTCTCCTCTAATCCCTTCTCCTCCTTTCTCTTTTTCTCCATGTCCTCTTCCTTAACATAATGCTGACAAAATGAGAATAACTGTTAGGGCAAATGAAATAGAATTAAGAGTGAAAACAGCTTCCTCTGTGGTTTGTGATATGAGTGTCGTACCGATGTCGGATCTAGATGGGTTGATGACGGAGCGACGCTGTTATAGCCGGCGATGGGCTGGAGATGCACCTCTGTTCACCTGTTTCCTCCTCTCCTCTCCTCTCCTCTCCTCTCCTCTCCTCTCCTCTCCTCTCCTCTCCTCTCCTCTCCTCTACTCTCCTCTCCTCTCCTCTCCTCCCTCTTTCTGCCTCTCTCTGGTGTCTGTCTGTTTCCTCTCCTCTCCTCTCCTCTCCTCTCCTCTCCTCTCCTCTCCTCTCCTCTCCTCTCCTTTCCTCTCCTCTCCTCTCCTCTCCTCTCCTCTCCTCTCCTCTCCTCCCTCTTTCTGCCTCTCTCTGGTGTCTGTCTGTTTCCTCTCGTCCCTCTTTCTGCCTCTCTCTGGTGCCTGTCTGTTTCCTCTCCTCCTCTCCTCCCTCTTTCTGCCTCTCTCTGTGGTCTCTCTGTTTCCTCTCCTCCCTCTTTCTGCCTCTCTCTGTGGTCTGTCTGCTTCCTCTCCTCCTCTCCTCCCTCTTTCTGCCTCTCTCTGGTGTCTGTCTGTTTCCTCTCCTCCTCTCCTCCCTCTTTCTGCCTCTCTCTGGTGTCTGTCTGTTTCCTATCCTCCTCTCCTCCCTCTTTCTGCCTCTCTCTGGTCTCTGTCTGTTTCTCTTTGTTGCCACTCATGACTTGCTAGTTGCTACTCACCCCCCCCCGGCCCCCCCGTCCCCAGTCTCCCACTCTGGAGCACGCGGTGTTCTGGCACTGGGATGAATTGTAGATGCAGCGTTCACTGCTAAGCAGTTATCGCCAGCTCTCAGAGGTGTGTTTGTGTCTGTGTCTGTATGTGGTGTGTGCGAGGGATGTGGAGAATCAGCCAGAGAAATAGACTGAGAGAGAGCCAGAGTGAGACAGAGAGAGAGAGAAAGAGAGAGAGACAGAGAGAAAAAGAGAGAGAAAAAGAGAGAGACAGAGAGAGAGAGCGAGAGAGAGAGACAGAGAGAGAGAGAGACAGAGAGAAAAAGAGAGAGAGAAAAAGAGAGAGACAGAGAGAGAGAGAGACTATGAGAGAGAGAGAGATAGAGAGAGAGAGAGAGAGAGACAGAGAGAGAGAGAGACAGAGAGAGAGAGAGAGAGAGAGAGACAGAGAGAGAGAGAGAGAGAGAGAGAGAGAGAGAGAGACAATGAGAGAGAGAGTCAATGAGAGAGAGAGAGAGAGACAGACAGAGAGGGGGACAGACAGACAGACAGACAGACAGACAGACAGACAGACAGAGTGCTTATATTGTGTGTGTGTAATTTATGTCAGTGTGTATACCGTGTCTCTGTGTTCCCTAACACCATAGCAACAATAAACAGACAGCCTCTGGATTCCACTCCATTATCCCCTTCGCTTTGATTCCACTTGGGTGGAATTCTCCTGCAGGAACCAAACAGAAATAACATCCCCATCTCCCCCCTCTCTACCCCTGTGTGTGTGTGTGTTGTGGTATAAAAGGCCTGGTGGGTTGTTTGTTTGTTTGTTTTTTTTGTTGTTGTTGTTTTGTCTTGGTTCCATCTGCCAATGGGAAGAGGTTGAAAGAGACAGAGGCGGAGTTCCAAACAGAACCCTATTCCCTGTTTAGTGCACTAGGCTCTGGTCAAAAGTAGTGCCCTTTAAAAGGGAATAGGGTGCCATTTTGGGACGTAGACAGAGAGGTGGGCCCGGCTGGAGGTGTTGGCCCCTTGAACGTTCTGGTAGCTTGTAGTGGAGCCAGGAGGGACCGGGGACAGCCTTGGGAAGAGAAACCAGAGGGAGACGGGAGAGAGGGACACAGTCCAGGGAAACTCTGTCTCTCTGAGGGAATCTGTCTCTCTGAGGGAAACTGTCTCTCTGAGGGGATCTGTCTCTCTGAGGGAATCTGTCTCTCTGAGGGAATCTGTCTCTCTGAGGGGATCTGTCTCCCTGAGGGAATCTGTCTCTCTGAGGGAATCTGTCTCTCTGAGAGAATCTGTCTCCCTGAGGGAATCTGTCTCTCTGAGGGAATCTGTCTGTCTGAGGGAATCTGTCTCTCTGAGGGAAATTGTCTCTCTGAGGGAATCTGTCTCCCTGAGGGAATCTGTCTCTCTGAGGGATTCTGTCTCTCTGAGAGAATCTGTCTCCCTGAGGGAATCTGTCTCTCTGAGGGAATCTGTCTGTCTGAGGGAATCTGTCTCTCTGAGGGAAATTGTCTCTCTGAGGGAATCTGTCTCCCTGAGGGAATCTGTCTCTCTGAGGGAATCTGTCTCCCTGAGGCAATCTGTCTCTCTGTGCTCCTGGTTCTCTGTATGCTTGGCGTGCCAGGTCTGTTAACACAGTGCTGTGGGCTAGAGGAGACAAGTCCAAGAGGGCAGGGAGATGGTTGTTTACAGGCTATGAATGGTTGTTAAATGATGGCTGTCTGAACAAAAGCAGGACGAGAAAGAGGTGGAGGAGGAAGAGGAGGAAGAGGAGGAGTATTGCTTTGTGCTCTGATAGCCATGAGCCGAGTTATCCAAACTGCATCTCTCTCTCTCTCTCTCGCTCTCTCTCCCTCTCTCTGTCTCTCTCTCTGTCTCTCTCTCTCTCTCTCTCTCTCTCTCTCTCTCTCTCCCTCTCTCTCTCTCTCTCTCTCTCTCTCTCTGTCCCTCTCTCTCTCTCTCTCTCTCTCTCTCTCTCTCCCTCTCTCTCTCTCTCTCTCTCTTTCCCCCTTTCTCTCACATCCGACTGCAGCAGATGCATTCTCTCACAGACAAACCATAATGCTCTGCTTCTACCTCAATTAGACAATTGTCATTCCAGGGAGAGAAAATCATTTTCTTCCTTCTCCGGTGTCATTGTCCTCATCTCTTCAATTAGTTCTTATTCTTCTTCATCCTCCACCCCTCCTTCTCTCTCTCTCTCCATCCTCCTCCACCCCCCATCTCTCTCTCTCTTTCTCCATCCTCCTCCACCCCTCCTCTCTCTTTCTCTCTCCTCCACCCCACCTCTCTCTTTCTCTCTCCTCCACCCCTCCTTCTCTATGCTGCCCCCTCCACCTCTCCTCTCTCTTTCTCTCTCCTCCACCCCTCCTTCTCTCTGCTGCCCCCTCCACCCCTCCTCTCTCTTTCTCTCTCCTCCACCCCACCTCTCTCTTTCTCTCTCTTCCACCCCTCCTCCTCTCTCCTCCAGCCTCCACTCCTCCTCTCCCTTTATCCTCCTCCACCCCCCTTTTCTCTCTCCATCCTCCTCCACCCCTCCTCTCTCTTTCTCTCTCCTCCACCCTCCTTCTCTCCTACTCTCTCTTCCTCCACCCCTCCTTCTCTCTCTTCCACCCCTCCTTCTCTCTCCTCTCGCCTCCACTCCTCCTCTCCATTTATCCTCCTCCACCCCCCTTTTCTCTCTCCATCCTCCTCCACCCCTCCTCTCTCTTTCTCTCTCCTCTACCCTCCTTCTCTCCTACTCTCTCTTCCTCCACCCCTCCTTCTCTCTCTTCCACCCCTCCTTCTCTCTCCTCCCCCCTCCACCCCTCCTCTCTCTTTCTCTCTTCTCCACCCCTCCCTTTCTCTCTCCTCCATCCCTCCTCCACCCCTCCCTTTCTCTCTCCTCCACCCCTCCTTCACTCCTTCACTCTCATGCTCCCTTACAGTATGAAGGAGGCTGTAGATGTAATATATGACAGATGTTAGTCGTTTGTATAAAGATGGCGTCATCCATGTTATTACCTTGGTCTATGTTGTATTGTAATAATGTTATTAAACCTTAATTTCATTAATTAATTAATTTAACTAGGCCAGTCAGTTAAGAACAAATTCTTATTTACAATGACAGGCCTACCCCGGCCAAACCCTAACCCGGACGTCGCTGGGCCAATTGTGCTCCGCCCCATGGGACTCCCGATAACTTCCGGTTGTGATACAGACTGGAATCGAACCAGGGTCTGTAGTGACGCCTGAGAGGCAGTGTCTTAGACCACTGCGCCACTCGGGAGATGTAAAACATAATGTATCACTGGATACAGTCAGAGCTACAAACACAACAGTGAGAAGTGGGAAGCAGACAGTGGAAGCTGTAACAACAGTGAGAAGCAGACAGTGGAAGCTGTAACAACAGTGAGAAGCGGACAGTGGAAGCTGTAACTACAGTGAGAAGTGTGAAGCAGACAGTGGAAGCTGTAACAACAGTGAGAAGCAGACAGTGGAAGCTGTAACAACAGTGAGAAGTGGGAAGCAGACAGTGGAAGCTGTAACAACAGTGAGAAGTGGGAAGCAGACAGTGGAAGCTGTAACAACAGTGAGAAGTGGGAAGCAGACAGTGGAAGCTGTAACAACATTGAGAAGCAGACAGTGGAAGCTGTAACAACAGTGAGAAGTGGGAAGCAGACAGTGGAGGCTGTAACAACAGTGAGAAGCAGACAGTGGAAGCTGTAACAACAGTGAGAAGCAGACAGTGGAAGCTGTAACTACAGTGAGAAGTGTGAAGCAGACAGTGGAAGCTGTAACAACAGTGAGAAGCAGACAGTGGAAGCTGTAACAACAGTGAGAAGCAGACAGTGGAAGCTGTAACAACAGTGAGAAGTGGGAAGCAGACAGTGGAAGCTGTAACAACATTGAGAAGCAGACAGTGGAAGCTGTAACAACAGTTGGAAGCAGACAGTGGAAGCTGTAACAACAGTTGGAAGCAGACAGTGGAAGCTGTAACAACAGTGAGAAGTGGGAAGCAGACAGTGGAAGCTGTAACAACAGTGGGAAGCAGACAGTGGAAGCTGTAACAACAGTTGGAAGCAGACAGTGGAAGCTGTAACAACAGTTGGAAGCAGACAGTGGAAGCTGTAACAACAGTGAGAAGTGGGAAGCAGACAGTGGAAGCTGTAACAACAGTGGGAAGCAGACAGTGGAAGCTGTAACAACAGTGGGAAGCAGACAGTGGAAGCTGTAACAACAGTGAGAAGTGGGAAGCAGAGGGTGGAAGCTGTTACAACAGCGAGAAGTGGGAAGCAGACAGTGGAAGCTGTAACTACAGTGGGAAGTGGGAAGCAGACAGTGGAAGCTGTAACAACAGTGAGAAGCAGACAGTGGAAACTGTAACAACAGTGGGAAGCAGACAGTGGAAAACTGTAACAACAGTGAGAAGTGGGAAGCAGACAGTGGAAGCTGTAACTACAGTGGGAAGTGGGAAGCAGACAGTGGAAGCTGTAACAACAGTGAGAAGCAGACAGTGGAAACTGTAACAACAGTGAGAAGCAGACAGTGGAAGCTGTAACACCAGTGAGAAGTGGGAAGCAGACAGTGGAAGCTGTAACGACAGTGGGAAGCAGACAGTGGAAGCTGTAACAACAGTGAGAAGTGGGAAGCAGACAGTAGAAGCTGTAACAACAGTGAGAAGTGGGAAGCAGACAGTGGAAGCTGTAA
>NC_092164.1:9266926-9274426 GCF_045791955.1 Oncorhynchus clarkii lewisi | reverse complement strand
GTACAGTGCATAGATATCCTTCTATCTATGTGAAGAGAACATTTCTTTTAAAAAAAAACATATATCCTGACATTTTTTTCAATTTATATATATTTTTTTTCATCAGACATTTTTGCCTTCGTAAGTTAGTGTGTAAAAAATGTTACTGTTTTCAGATTTTTTTGTTGTTATATTGATGTCCCAAATGTATACGGAGATTTGTCTTCCAACAAGACAATGATCCAAAACATAAAGCAAAATCTACAATGGAATGGTTCAATAATAAACATATCCAGGTGTTAGAATGGCCAAGTCAAAGTCCAGACCTGAATCCAATCGAGAATCTGTGGAAAGAACTGAAAACTGCTGTTCACAAATGCTCTCCATCCAACCTCACTGAGCTCGAGCTGTTTTGCAAGGAGGAATGGGAAAAAATGTCAGTCTCTCGATGTGCAAAACTGATAGAGACATACCCCAAGCGACTTACAGCTGGCACTACAAAGTATTAACTTAAGGGGGCTGAATAATTTTTCACGCCCAATTTTTCAGTTTTTGATTTGTTAAAAAAGTTTGAAATATCCAATAAATGTCGTTCCACTTCATGATTGTGTCCCACTTGTTGTTGATTCTTCACAAAAAAATACAGTTTTATATCTTTATGTTTGAAGCCTGAAATGTGGCAAAAGGTCGCAAAGTTCAAGGGGGCCGAATACTTTCGCAAGGCACTGTATGTATATATATGTGTATATATATATATATATATACACACACATACACTGGGTGTACAAAACATTAGGAACAACTTATATTTCCATGACATAGACTGACCAGGTGAATCCAGGTGAAAGCTATAATCCCTTATTGATGCCTCTTGGTAAATCCACTTCAATCAGTGTAGAGGAAGGGGAGGCTAAAGAAGGGTTTTTAAGCCTTGAGACAATTGAGACATGGATTGAATCACTTTGTATGACCCCAATTTAGCCCACTGCAGTAAAAGCTTAATTTTGTTGGACCCCAAGAAGAGTAGCTGTTGTCTAACAGGAACTATTGGGGATCCTTAATAAATACAATACTCAACCCCAGGAAGAGTAACTGTTGTCTAACAGGAACTATTGGGGATCCTTAATAAATACAATACTCAACCCCAGGAAGAGTAGCTGTTGTCTTACAGGAACTATTGGGGATCCTTAATAAATACAATACTCAACCCCAGGAAGAGTAACTGTTGTCTAACAGGAACTATTGGGGATCCTTAATAAATACACATACAAAACTCAATACTAGAAAGTTCTTCTTAAAACATCTACAGGATCGGTGCCCCCCCCCCCCCCGTTCCCCCCGCCCCCCCTCGCCCCCCCCTTGCCAGACGGTTAAGCTAACGTAGGCTAATGCGATTAGCATGAGGTTGTAAGTAACAGATAACATTTCCCAGAACAGAGACATATCTGATATTGGCAGAAAGCTTATATGTCTTGTTATTCTAACTACACGGTCCATTTTACAGTAGCTGTTACAGTGAAAGAATACCATGCTATTGTTTGAGGCGATAGAGCACAGTTATGAACTTGAACACGTATTAATTAACCAATTAGGCACCTTAGGCCAGTCTTGACACATCAATTTTGAACAGTTGTGCAATGGTTCATTGGATCAGTCTAAAACTGTTTTTGCAAATACACTGCTGCTATCTAGTCGTGCCCTATGTAGTGAATACGGTGCCATTTGGGACAAAGCCTCAGTGTTATCGGGGCGCGACAGACGTCGTTAGTAAGAGCCGACAGGATGTACCCCCTTGGCAGTATGAGTCAAGACTGAGTCACTAGATGACTACACTCCGGAGACGGCTGCCACTTTACTGCCCTGTGTGATGACAGGCAGATCCCCAGACCCTCGCAAAAGGGAATGAGGCCCAGTGCTCAGTCTTTTCCACGTCCTAAATGACACCCCGTGTCCTATGTAGAACGCTACCTTTGACCAGAGCCCATAGAGCTAGTAGTACACCGTGTCAGGAATAGGAGGCCATTTTTGGGGACTCAGTCCCAGTCAACCACTGCTCCACTAGTCATCTCCCTTTTATGTAACATAATTGGTTCCGAGAAGGAAAATCTACTTCCCTGTACTAGTCATGCCTCTCATATCCATGGAGATAGGTAGGTACAGGTGAAAGCTAAGGGTGGGGGGGGGGGGGGGGGGGGGCAGGGGGGAGATGGTAGGAGACAGGGAGACAGGAGGGAGATAGGGGGGAGACAGGAGGGAGATGGTAGGAGACAGGGGGGAAACAGGAGGGAGATGGTAGGAGACAGGGGGGAGACAGGAGGGAGATAGGGGAGAGACAGGAGGGGATAGGGGGGAGACAGGAGGGAGACAGGATGGAGACAGGAGGGAGACAGGGGGAGACAGGAGGGAGATAGGGGGGAGACAGGAGGGAGATAGGCGGGAGACAGGAGGGAGACAGGAGGGAGATAGGGGGGAGACAGGAGGGAGATAGGGGGGAGACAGGAGGGAGACAGGAGGGAGACAGGAGGGAGATAGGGGGGAGACAGGAGGGAGACAGGAGGGAGATAGGGGGGAGACAGGAGGGAGACAGGAGGGAGACAGGGGGAGACAGGAGGGAGATAGGGGGGAGACAGGAGGGAGATAGGGGGGAGACAGGAGGGAGTTAGGGGGGAGACAGGGGGGAGACAGGAGGGAGACAGGGGGGAGACAGGAGCGAGACAGGAGGGAGATAGGAGGGAGACAGGAGGGAGATAGGGGGGAGACAGGAGGGAGATAGGGGGGAGACAGGAGGGAGATAGGGGGGAGACAGGAGGGAGATAGGGGGGAGACAGGAGGGAGACAGGAGGGAGACAGGAGGGAGATAGGGGGGAGACAGGAGGGAGACAGGAGGGAGATAGGGGGGAGACAGGAGGGAGACAGGGGGGAGATAGGGGGAGACAGGAGGGAGATAGGGGGGAGACAGGAGGGAGACAGGAGGGAGATAGGGGGGAGACAGGAGGGAGACAGGAGGGAGACAGGGGGAGACAGGAGGGAGATAGGGGGAGGCCGTGGGAGGGGGGAGGGGAGGCAGGAGAAAACCTGCTCCTGGGAGCACTTACAGTACGGCCGCCCATGGAGGGGCCTTAATGGCCTCCCAGCTGCCTCTGATTGTTACTTAAGCAAACTGCAGGGGAGTGCAACTGTGTGATTCAGAGGGCTCAATGGGCTCTGTGGGTCGTGTCTCCAATCAGGCGAGGGGAGCAGTGTCGCGCCAGGGGTTTCTATTAGATTAATGTGTATAAACGACTGCATCCCAAATGACACCCTAATCCCTACATGGTTCACTACCAGTGCCCATCGGGCTCTGGTCAAAAGTAGTGCAGTACAGATGTAGGATCTTAATTTGAGCCAGGTTGCTACAGAAGGGAATATAATCATGCAGCAAGAGAAAATGTGAACTATTATGTGGATTATAATTACTAGACATTGTGGAAAGGGGTTGATACATTTTTTCTTAAAAGAAAAATCAAGTCTGAAATGTCAATGTGGAAATGACAAACTTCAAAAGCTTGGAGAAACAAATTAACTCTCAGAAGTGCATCAAATGTTGTTGAGCCTTAAACCAGGGACTAACCCTGAATCTATATTATTAATTTAATCAGAGACTAACCCTGAATCTATATTATTAATTTAATCAGAGACTAACCCTGAATCTATATTATTAATTTAATCAGGGACTAACCCTGAATCTATATTATTAATTTAATCAGAGACTAACCCTGAATCTATATTATTAATTTAATCAGGGACTAACCCTGAATCTATATTATTAATTTAATCAGAGACTAACCCTGAATCTATATTATTAATTTAATCAGAGACTAACCCTGAATCTATATTATTAATTTAATCAGAGACTAACCCTGAATCTATATTATTAATTTAATCAGAGACTAACCCTGAATCTATATTATTAATTTAATCAGGGACTAACCCTGAATCTATATTATTAATTTAATCAGGGACTAACCCTGAATCTATATTATTAAATTAATCAGGGACTAACCCTGAATCTATATTATTAATTTAATCAGGGACTAACCCTGAATCTATATTATTAATTTAATCAGAGACTAACCCTGAATCTATATTATTAATTTTATCAGAGATTAACCCTAAATCTATATTATTAATGTAATCAGGGACTAACCCTGTATTATTAATTTAATCAGGGACTAACCCTGTATTATTAATTTAATCAGGGACTAACCCTAACCCTGTATTATTAATTTAATCAGGGACTAACCCTGTATTATTAATTTAATCAGGGACTAACCCTAACCCTGTATTATTAATTTAATCAGGGACTAACCCTAACCCTGTATTATTAATTTAATCAGGGACTAACCCTGTATTATTAATTTAATCAGGGACTAACCCTGTATTATTAATTTAATCAGGGACTAACCCTGACCCTGTATTATTAATTTAATCAGGGACTAACCCTGTATTATTAATTTAATCAGGGACTAACCCTAATCCTGTATTATTAATTTAATCAGGGACTAACCCTGTATTATTAATTTAATCAGGGACTAACCCTGTATTATTAATTTAATCAGGGGCTAACCCTGAATCTATATTATTAATTGAATCAGGGACTAACCCTAACCCTGTATTATTAATTTAATCAGGGACTAACCCTGTATTATTAATTTAATCAGGGACTAACCCTGTATTATTAATTTAATCAGAGACTAACCCTGTATTGTTAATTTAATCAGGGACTAACCCTAATCCTGTATTATTAATTTAATCAGGGACTAACCCTGTATTATTAATTTAATCAGGGACTAACCCTGTATTATTAATTTAATAAGGGACTAACCCTGTATTATTAATTTAGTCAGGGACTAACCCTAACCCTGTATTATTAATGTTATCAGGGACTAACCCTGTATTATTAATGTTATCAGGGACTAACCCTGAATCTATATTATTAATTTAATAAGGGACTAACCCTAACCCTGTATTATTAATTTAATCAGGGACTAAACCTGTATTATTAATTTAATCAGGGAATAACCCTGTATTATTTATTTAATCAGGGACTAACCCTGTATTATTAATTTAATCAGGGACTAACCCTGTATTATTAATTTAATAAGGGACCAAGCCTGTATTATTAATTTAATCAGGGACTAACCCTGTATTATTAATTTAATCAGGGACTAACCCTGTATTATTAATTTAATCAGGGACTAACCCTGTATTATTAATTTAATCAGGGACTAACCCTGTATTATTAATTTAATCAGGGACTAACCCTGTATTATTAATTTAATCAGGGACTAACTCTGCATTATTAATTTAATAAGGGACTAACCATGTATTATTAATTTAGTCAGGGACTAACCCTGAATCTATATTATTAAATTAATCAGGGACTAACCCTGAATCTATATTATTAAATTAATCAGGGACTAACCCTATATTATTAATTTAATCAGGGACTAACCCTGTATTATTAATTTAATCAGGGACTAACCCTAACCCTGTATTATTAATTTAATCAGGGACTAACCCTGTATTATTAATTTAATCAGGGACTAACCCTGTATTATTAATTTAATCAGGGACTAACCCTGTATTATTAATTTAATCAGGGACTAACCCTGTATTATTAATTTAATCAGGGACTAACCCTAACCCTGTATTATTAATTTAATCAGGGACTAACCCTGTATTATTAATTTAATCAGGGACTAACCCTGTATTATTAATTTAATCAGGGATTACCCTGTATTATTAATTTAATCAGGGACTAACCCTGTATTATTAATTTAATCAGGGACTAACCCTGTATTATTAATTTAATCAGGGACTAACCCTAACCCTGTATTATTAATTTAATCAGGGACTAACCCTGTATTATTAATTTAATCAGGGACTAACCCTGTATTATTAATTTAATCAGGGACTAACCCTGTATTATTAATTTAATCAGGGACTAACCCTAACCCTGTATTATTAATTTAATCAGGGACTAACCCTGTATTATTAATTTAATCAGGGACTAACCCTGTATTATTAATTTAATCAGGGACTAACCCTATATTATTAATGTTATCAGGGACTAACCCTGAATCTATATTATTAATTTAATAAGGGACTAACCCTAACCCTGTATTATTAATTTAATCAGGGACTAACCCTGTATTATTAATTTAATCAGGGACTAACCCTGTATTATTAATGTAATCAGGGACTAACCCTAATCCTATATTATTAATTTAATCAGGGACTAATCCTATATTATTAATTTAATCAGGGACTAACCCTGTATTATTAATTTAATCAGGGACTAACCCTGTATTATTAATTTAATCAGGGACTAACCCTGTATTATTAATTTAATCAGGGACTAACCCTGTATTATTAATTTAATCAGGGACTAACCCTGTATTATTAATTTAATCAGGGACTAACCCTGTATTATTAATTTAATCAGGGACTAACCCTGTATTATTAATTTAATCAGGGACTAACCCTAATCCTATATTATTAATTTAATCAGGGACTAATCCTATATTATTAATTTAATCAGGGACTAACCCTGTATTATTAATTGAATCAGGGACTAACCCTGTATTATTAATTTAATCAGGGACTAACCCTAACCCTGTATTATTAATTTAATCAGGGACTAACCCTGTATTATTAATTTAATCAGGGACTAATCCTGTATTATTAATTTAATCAGGGACTAATCCTGTATTATTAATTTAATCAGGGACTAATCCTGTATTATTAATTTAATCAGGGACTAACCCTGTATTATTAATTTAATCGGGGACTAACCCTGTATTATTAATTTAATCAGGGACTAACCCTGTATAATTAATTTAATCAGGGACTAACCCTGTATTATTAATTTAATCAGGGACTAACCGTGTATTATTAATTTAATCAGGGACTAACCCTGTATTATTAATTTAATCAGGGACTAACCGTGTATTATTCATTTAATCAGGGACTAATCCTGACCCTTTTATCACCATCTCTCCATCCCTCCATCCCTCCATCTCTCCATCCCTGCTCCCTCCATCCCTCCATCTCTCCAACAGAAACCAATAAGGGAGGCTGTTTCATTCACCACATTAACGAGCACAACAGACCTCACCTCCTGATGAACTAGTCTGCGCCCACCCCAAATAGAACCCTATTCCCTATATTAAAAATGCATATAGTTTCACAGGCCCCTGGTCGAAAGTAGTTCACTATAAAGGAAGTAAGGAGACATTTTGGAACTCATCCTCTCCGGATCGATTCTACACGGCATTACGATCATGTTCAGATGGGCTCCGCTTGTCATAACAACAGGCCTGGTGTATAATATACTGTATCATATTGCTGGTCAGGGGGCCTGTGTTTTTTAATGCGGTTGGAGTGAGCTGTCTAAATAGCTATTGATTAGGATGAGCTGCGGTTTCCTTCAGGCTTGATTATCCTCTCTAAGATGTGTGCAGGTCAATACGGTGGCTG
>NC_092164.1:9236926-9261926 GCF_045791955.1 Oncorhynchus clarkii lewisi | reverse complement strand
TTTCATTAGGGAACTTTTTTTTTCATTTTCATTTCCTGTCAGACTAAATGTAGAAATACGGAACGTAGGTGCAGGAGAAGAACCGCTTCAGAGCGGACGGAGGCCGTCGTCTCCGCACCGTTAATAAGTTGTGTATGACGTTGTCACACGCAGAGATGACACTCACATTATAGTGTTGTTCTCTGGTAAAGACATCTCTGAATATATATATATATATATATACATAGTAACACTCATTTAACTAATCTAGTCTGGGGCGTTTCTGTTTGATAGGGGGATTTAAACCTGATTGAGCTGACATCACCTGGATGCATCACAGAGTCCTTCTCTTTTCAGAGGATGTTCGCCTGGTTTTCACATCAAGCACCCACCCACTGAAATGTTTATTTTAATATTTTTTTTAAATGTGATGCAAAGCTGCAGTTTTTTGTTGTTGTGTGCTAAAACTCTTGTTGTTGTTGTTGTTGTTGTTGTTGTTGTTGTTGTTGTTGTTGTGTGCTAAAACTCTTGTTGTTGTTGTGTGCTAAAACTCTTGTTGTTGTTGTGTGCTAAAACTCTTGTTGTTGTTGTGTGCTAAAACTCTTGTTGTTGTTGTGTGCTAAAACTCTTGTTGTTGTTGTGTGCTAAAACTCTTGTTGTTGTTGTGTGCTAAAACTCTTGTTGTTGTTGTGTGCTAAAACTCTTGTTGTTGTTGTGTGCTAAAACTCTTGTTGTTGTTGTGTGCTAAAACTCTTGTTGTTGTTGTGTGCTAAAACTCTTGTTGTTGTTGTGTGCTAAAACTCTTGTTGTTGTTGTGTGCTAAAACTCTTGCTCCCCGTGTCCCAATATGACACCCTGTTCCTAGTGAACTGCTTTCGATCAGAGCCATTCCTTACACAGTGCACTTGGGAATAAGGTGCCTTTTTTTGGGGGGGGGGGGGGGACGCAAGACTCTGACTAATTTCAACCCAAAAGCTTAAACTCAGAAATAGAAGTGAGACAATAGTCAATAGAGCCGACGTCAAGAGTTCAGGACAGCCATTGAGCCTGGCGTTCACAACCGGTTTACAGGGTTGTGAGAAGAGAAAACATTTTAATCCCAGACACAGTTTTATGAAATGTGTATTTTTGATACGGTGAACACACACACACACACACACACACACACACACACACACACACACACACACACACACACACACACACACACACACACACACACACACACACACACACACACACACTCACAGAGAGAGAGCATACTGCAGAGTGCATCCCGTCTACATAATCCCTGCAGTATTATTCAGCCTGTCGCAGCCAGAGAGGAGAAAGAGGAGAGGGAACAGCATCTCTCGAGGATTAGATCAAGAATAAAATCCTAAAAGTCAGAGGGTAGCTCTGCCTCGACCTTTAAATAGTTTGGTTGCAGGGGGATGGGTAAACTAGCAGCCTAGTGATACAGTTAGTCGGCCTACAGAATGTTTAGATCAGATCCCAGAGATATACTACAGTCTCCACGGAGACAGTCAGTATGTTTAGATCAGATCCCAGAGATATACTACAGTCTCCATGGAGACAGTCATTATGTTTAGATCAGATCTCAGAGATATACTCCAGTCTCCATGGAGACAGTCAGTATGTTTAGTTCAGATCCCAGAGATATACTACAGTCTCCATGGAGACAGTCAGTATGTTTAGATCAGATCCCAGAGATATTCTACAGTCTCCATGGAGACAGTCAGTATGTTTAGTTCATATCCCAGAGAATTATCCAGTCACCATGGAGACAGTTAGTATGTTTAGATCAGATCCAAGAGATATTCTACAGTCTCCATGGAGACAGTCAGTATGTTTAGATCAGATCCCAGAGATATACTCCAGTCTCCACGGAGACAGTCAGGATGTATAGATCAGATCCCAGGGATATTCTACAGTCTCCATGGAGACAGTCAGTATGTTTAGATCAGATCCCAGAGATATACTCCAGTCTCCACGGAGACAGTCAGGATGTTTAGATCAGATCCCAGAGATATTCTACAGTCTCCACGGAGACAGTCAGGATGTTTAGATCAGATCCCAGAGATATACTCCAGTCTCCATGAAGAGAGTCAGTATGTTTAGTTCATATCCCAGAGATTTACTCCAGTCTCCATGGATACAGTCAGTATGTTTAGATCAGATCCCAGATATATACTCCAGTCACCATGGAGACAGTTAGTATGTTTAGATCAGATCCCAGAGATATACTCCAGTCTCCATGGAGACAGTCAGTATGTTTAGATCAGATCCCAGAGATATACTCCAGTCTCCATGGAGACAGTCAGTATGTTTAGATCAGATCCCAGAGATATACTCCAGTCTCCATTGAGACAGTTAGTATGTTTAGTTCATATCCCAGAGATATACTCCAGTCTCCATGGAGACAGTCAGTATGTTTAGATCAGATCCCGGAGATATACTCCAGTCTCCATTGAGACAGTTAGTATGTTTAGTTCATATCCCAGAGATATACTCCAGTCTCCATGGAGACAGTCAGTATGTTTAGATCAGATCCCAGAGATATACTCCAGTCTCCATGGAGACAGTCAGTATGTTTAGATCAGATCCCAGAGATATACTCCAGTCTCCATGGAGACAGTTAGTATGTTTAGTTCATATCCCAGAGATATACTCCAGTCTCCATGGAGACAGTCAGTATGTTTAGATCAGATAGATCCCAGAGATATACTCCAGTTTCCATGGAGACAGTCAGTATGTTTAGATCAGATCCCAGAGATATACTCCAGTCTCCATGGAGACAGTTAGTATGTTTAGTTCATATTCCAGAGATATACTCCAGTCTCCATGGATACAGTCAGTATGTTTAGATCAGATCCCAGATATATACTCCAGTCACCATGGAGACAGTTAGTATGTTTAGATCAGATCCCAGAAATATACTCCAGTCTCCACGGAGACAGTTAGTATGTTTAGTTCATATTCCAGAGATATACTCCAGTCTCCATGGAGACAGTCAGTATGTTTAGATCAGATCCCAGAGATATACTCCAGTCTCCATGGAGAGAGTCAGTATGTTTAGATCAGATCCCAGAGATATACCCCAGTCTCCATGGAGACAGTTAGTATGTTTAGTTCATATTCCAGAGATATACTCCAGTCTCCATGGAGACAGTCAGTATGTTTAGATCAGATCCCAGAGATATACTCCAGTCTCCATTGAGACAGTCAGTATGTTTAGATCAGATCCCAGAGATATACTCCAGTCTCCATGGAGTCAGTCAGTATGTTTAGATCAGATCCCAGAGATATACTCCAGTCTCCATGGAGACAGTCAGTATGTTTAGATCAGATCCCAGAGATATACTCCAGTCTCCATGGAGACAGTCAGTATGTTTAGATCAGATCCCAGAGATATACTCCAGTCTCCATGGAGACAGTTAGTATGTTTAGATCAGATCCCAGAGATATACTCCAGTCTCCATTGAGACAGTCAGTATGTTTAGATCAGATCCCAGAGATATACACCAGTCTCCACGGAGACAGTCAGTATGTTTACATCAGATCCCAGAGATATACTCCAGTCTCCATGGAGACAGTCAGTATGTTTAGATCAGATCCCAGAGATATACTCCAGTCTCCATGGAGACAGTTAGTATGTTTAGATCAGATCCCAGATATACACTCCAGTCTCCATTGAGACAGTCAGTATGTTTAGATCAGATCCCAGAGATATACACCAGTCTCCACGGAGACAGTCAGTATGTTTAGATCAGATCCCAGAGATATACTCCAGTCTCCATGGAGACAGTGCGTGTGGGTATAGAGTTGTTTTGTGTTGTTGTTTCTGTGTTTGTCTGAACCTACAGATGTCTTCAGAACAGAACCTACTTCAAGCATGCGTCATAACATGGTCCCCTATTCCCTTTATAGAGCACTACTTTCCTGGTCAAAAGTTCAAAAGTAGTGCACTATACATTGAATGGGATTCCATTTGGGATGTGGGCCAGGTCAGGGGGGCACTGGGTAGGTTCTACCTCCCACTATTAGATCTTGTCATGGCTTCTATAAGTAGTGGGTGGAGGAGTCAGGCGTAAGAGAGCAGGGTAGTTCAAAAGATGTGGGATCTTTATTTTCACAAAAAAACCCGAGAGACGGTCACGCCACACAACGACCGCCGAGCGCCGCCCCAACAGGAAGAGGCACCATCTTCGTCGGGATTCGTGACAGATCTGCTAGATCAAACACGAAAAAGGAAAAACCTGTAAAATGTTCCCCACAAGCTGGAATATCTTGTTTTTTTTTCACGTTTGTAAAATCTTTGTTTTGATGCAGTAAATTAATATGCAAATTTAAAAAACAATTATCTTGAAAGATGAAGAATCTTTGGCGGTTTTCATCCCAACATCTTAACACGTGAGACACCAATTGTCGTCGTAAAACGTTTTAAAACTTACTTCTTCAATGCTTTGTCTGTTCGTCAGTCCTTCCGTCCTTCAGTCCGTCCGTCCTTCAGTCCGCCCGTCCTTCAGTCCGCCCGTCTGTGCTGGTCAACCAAATCAAATCATCCCAGGAGACCCAGCTTTCCCAGCATCAATACAACTCATATATAATTGAACAGAATTTGACAGCTAGACCTTTGCTTTGAAGTGCTTATTAACGGCTTGCTATCAGCAGAGCTGTGAGAGAGAGAAATAGTTTCAGAGGTAAAGAGAGAGAAATAGAGAGAGAGAGAGAGTGAGAGAGAGAGAGAGTGAGAGAGAGAGAGAGAGAGAGAGAGAGAGAGAGAGAGAGAGAGAGAGAGAGAGAGAGAGAGAGAGAGAGACATAAATAGACAGAGGCAGAGAGAGAGAGAAAGACAGAGACAGAGAGACAGAGAGAGACAGAACAACTCATTTTCCACCGTGCCCCACCTCACCACAGCAGCACAAACACTCACACACTCAAGGTCAGCCTGGTCAGTCGCCATGGCAACAGCGCAAAGCATCTTGGCGCAGCGTCAGCCATTTTAAATCACTAATCTGGGTTGTACATCGTGTCGGTCCATCCGACGGGCGCGAGGACCTTCCCTTTTATCTGTAGACCTGCTGAGCGAGGGAAATGTGTCCTAAATGTTGGGTGTGGGTGTTTGAGTGTGTGTGTGTGTGTGTGTACTTGTATTAGACAGAGAGAGCTAAGTGGAACAAGGTTAAGTGGAGGGGGGGGGGGGGGGGGGGGGAGCGGCCAGCCGCCCCGATCTTTACGGCACATCACCGTTGGTCACGTTATTAGAAGGTCCTTCCAAAACGCCCTTGTTAAATATCGATCAGGCCGCAGCCAGGGTCACCTACTTCACCGACGACCGCTGCTGAGGACCCCGAGAAACAAAACTTTCAATCCACTTAAACCTTTTAAATCTCCTCTGATGATTAACATGGAGGAGGGGAGGGTGGATGGATGGATGGAGGAGGGATAGGTGAGGAGGAGGGCATGGAGAAGAGAGAGAGGAGGGGAGGGTGGATGGATGGATGGATGGATGGAGGAGGGATAGGTGAGGAGGAGGGCATGGAGAAGAGAGAGAGGAGGAGAGGGTGGAGGGATAGGTGGAGGAGGAGGGCATGGAGAAGAGAGGGAGGAGGGGAGGGTGGATGGATAGGTCGAGGAGGAGGGCATGGAGAAGAGAGAGAGGAGGGGAGGGTGGATGGATGGATGGAGGAGGGATAGGTGAGGAGGAGGGCATGGAGAAGATAGAGAGGAGGGGCGGGTGGATGGATGGATGGAGGAGGGATAGGTGAGGAGGAGGGCATGGAGGAGAGAGAGAGGAGGAGAGGGTGGAGGGATAGGTGGAGGAGGAGGGCATGGAGAAGAGAGGGAGGAGGGGAGGGTGGATGGATAGGTGGAGGAGGAGGGCATGGAGAAGAGAGAGAGGAGGAGAGGGTGGAGGGATAGGTGGAGGAGGAGGGCATGGAGAAGAGAGGGAGGAGGGGAGGGTGGATGGATAGGTGGAGGAGGAGGGCATTGAGAAGAGAGGGAGGAGGAGAGGGTGGATGGATGGATGGATGGAGGAGGGCATGGAGAAGAGATAGAGGAGGGGAGGGTGGATGGATGGATGGACGGAGGAGGGCATGGAGAAGAGAGAGAGGAGGGGAGGGTGGATGGATGGATGGATGGAGGAGGGCATGGAGAAGAGAGAGAGGAGGGGAGGGTGGATGGATGGATGGATGGAGGAGGGCATGGAGAAGAGAGAGAGGAGGGGCGGGTGGATGGATGGATAGATGGAGGAGGGATAGGTGAGGAGGAGGGCATGGAGATGAGAGAGAAGAGGGGCGGGTGGATGGATGGATGGTTGGAGGAGGGATAGGTGAGAAGGAGGGCATGGAGAAGAGAGAGAGGAGGGGAGGGTGGATGGATGGATGGATGGATGGAGGAGGGATAGGTGAGGAGGAGGGCATGGAGAAGAGAGAGGAGGGGAGGGTGGATGGATGGATGGATGGAGGAGGGATAGGTGAGGAGGAGGGCATGGAGAAGAGAGAGAGGAGGGGAGGGTGGATGGATGGATGGATGGAGGGCATGGAGAAGAGAGAGAGGAGGAGAGGGTGGAGGGATAGGTGAGGAGGAGGGCATGGAGAAGAGAGGGAGGAGGAGAGGGTGGATGGATGGATGGATGGAGGAGGGCATGGAGAAGAGAGAGAGAGGAGGAGAGGATGGAGGGATAGGTGGAGGAGGGCATGGAGAAGAGAGAGAGGAGGAGAGGGTGGAGAGATAGGTGAGGAGGAGGGCGTGGAGAAGAGAGAGAGGAGGAGAGGGTGGATGGATGGATGGATGGAGGAGGGCATGGAGAAGAGAGAGAGGAGAGGAGGGTGGATGGATGGATGGATGGATGGATGGAGGAGGGCATGGAGAAGAGAGAGAGGAGGGGAGGGTGGATGGATGGATGGATGGATGGAGGAGGGCATGGAGAAGAGAGAGAGGAGGGGCGGGTGGATGGATGGATGGATAGAGGAGGGCATGGAGAAGAGAGAGAGGAGGGGCGGGTGGATGGATGGATGGAGGAGGGCATGGAGAAGATAGAGAGGAGGGGCGGGTGGATGGATGGATGGATGGAGGAGGGATAGGTGAGGAGGAGGGCATGGAGAAAAGAGAGAGGAGGGGAGGGTGGATGGATGGATGGAGGAGGGCATGGAGAAGAGAGAGAGGAGGGGCGGGTGGATGGATGGATGGATGGAGGAGGGATAGGTGAGGAGGAGGGCATGGAGAAGAGATAGAGGAGGGGAGGGTGGATGGATGGATGGATGGAGGGCATGGAGAAGAGAGAGAGGAGGAGAGGGTGGAGGGATAGGTGAGGAGGAGGGCATGGAGAAGAGAGGGAGGAGGAGAGGGTGGATGGATGGATGGATGGAGGTGGGCATGGAGAAGAGAGAGAGAGGAGGAGAGGATGGAGGGATAGGTGGAGGAGGGCATGGAGGGAGAGGGAGGGAGAGGGAGGAGGAGAGGGTGGATGGATGGATGGATGGAGGAGGGCATGGAGAAGAGAGAGAGGAGGGGAGGGTGGATGGATGGATGGATGGATGGAGGAGGGCATGGAGAAGAGAGAGAGGAGGGGCGGGTGGATGGATGGATGGATAGAGGAGGGCATGGAGAAGAGAGGGAGGAGGAGAGGGTGGATGGATGGATGGATGGAGGTGGGCATGGAGAAGAGAGAGAGAGGAGGAGAGGATGGAGGGATAGGTGGAGGAGGGCATGGAGGGAGAGGGAGGGAGAGGGAGGAGGAGAGGGTGGATGGATGGATGGATGGAGGAGGGCATGGAGAAGAGAGAGAGGAGGAGAGGGTGGAGGGATAGGTGAGGAGGAGGGCATGGAGAAGAGAGAGAGGAGGGGAGGGTGGATGGATGGATGGATGGAGGAGGGCATGGAGAAGAGAGAGAGGAGGGGCGGGTGGATGGATGGATGGATGGAGGGATAGGTGAGGAGGAGGGCATGGAGAAGAGAGAGAGGAGGGGCGGGTGGATGGATGGATGGATGGAGGGATAGGTGAGGAGGAGGGCATGGAGAAGAGAGAGAGGAGGGGAGGGTGGATGGATGGATGGATGGAGGGATAGGTGAGGAGGAGGGCATGGAGAAGAGAGAGAGGAGGGGCGGGTGGATGGATGGATGGAGGAGGGATAGGTGAGGAGGAGGGCATGGAAAAGAGAGAGAGGAGGAGCGGGTGGATGGATGGATGGAGGAGGGATAGGTGAGGAGGAGGGAATGGAGAAGAGAGAGAGGAGGGGAGGGTGGATGGATGGATGGAGGAGGAGGGCATGGAGAAGAGAGAGTGGAGGAGAGGATGGAGGGATAGGTGGAGGAGGGGATAGAGAAGAGAGAGAGGAGGAGAGGATGGATGGAGGAGGGAAAGGTGAGGAGGAGGGCATGGAGAAGAGAGAGAGGAGGGGAGGGTGGATGGATTGGTGGAGGAGGAGGGCATTGGGAAGAGAGAGAGGAGGAGCGGGTGGAGGTGGGATAGAGAAGAGAGAGAGGAGGAGAGCATGGAGGGATAGGTGGAGGAGGAGGGCATGGAGAAGTGAGAGAGGAGGGGAGGGTGGATGGATAGGTGGAGGAAGAGGGCACGGAGAAGAGAGAGAGGAGGGGAGGGTGGAGGGATAGGTGGTGGAGGAGGGCATGGAGAAGAGGGAGAGGAGGGGAGGTGGAGGGATAGGTGGAGGAGGAGGGCATGGAGAAGAGAGAGAGAGGAGGGAAGGGTGGAGGAGGGGGCATGTGTGTGTGTATTTGTGTGTGTGTTTGAGTGTTTTGTCTGTGTTTGGTATGTGTGTGTGTTTATGTGTGTATTTTTGCATGTGTGTGTGTTTTATCATGTGTGTGTGTATTTGTTTGTGTGTGTTTGTGTGTGTGTGTGTGTTTTATCATGTGTGTGTGTGTGTGTGTGTGTGTGTGTGTGTGTGTGTGTGTGTGTGTGTGTGTGTGTGTGTGTGTGTGTGTGTGTGTGTGTTGTCTGTGTTTGTCATGTGTGTGTGTCTTCTCAATCGTGTGTGAGTCTCCTCGTGTCCAGCCCCTTGGAACCAATTATCTGCCTGCCCTCTAAGCCTGATTAATATCACAAAACTGTCTTGTCTCCTTCTATCTCTTCATCCCTGCTCCCTCCATCCCTCCATCTCTCCATCCCTGCTCCCTCCATCTCTCCATGCCTCCATCCCTGCTCCCTCCATCCCTCCATCTCTCCATCCCTGCTCCCTCCATCTCTCCATCCCTTCTCCCTCCATCTCTCCATCTCTCCATCTCTCCATCCCTGCTCCCTCCATCTCTCCATCTCTCCATCTCTCCATCCCTGCTCCCTCCTTTTCTCCATCCCTGCTCCCTCCATCTCTCCATCTCTCCAACCCTCCATCCCTGCTCCCTCCATCCCTCCATCTCTCCATCCCTGCTCCCTCCATCTCTCTATCCCTGCTCCCTCCATCTCTTTATCCCTCCATCCCTGCTCCCTCCATCCCTCCATCTCTCCATCCCTGCTCCCTCCATCTCTCCATCCCTGCTCCCTCCATCTCTCCATCTCTCCATCTCTCCATCCCTGCTCCCTCCATCTCTCCATCTCTCCATCCCTGCTCCCTCCATCTCTCCATCCCTGCTCCCTCCATCTCTCCATCTCTCCATCCCTCCATCCCTGCTCCCTCCATCCCTCCATCCCTCCATCCCTGCTCCCTCCATCCCTCCATCTCTCCATCCCTGCTCCCTCCATCCCTGCTCCCTCCATCCCTCCATCTCTCCATCCCTCCATCTCTCCATCTCTCCATCTCTCCATCCCTGCTCCCTCCATCTCTCCATTCCTGCTCCCTCCATCTCTCCATCTCTCCATCTCTTCATCCCTCTGAGTCATTTCAACGACACCCCTGTAGAAAGAGGCCTTAAACAAAACAAACAGCTGACATTCATTCAGGATCGGCGGCTCGTAACAACTTAGAAGTATTGATTGAGACGTAATGTCTTCCACGGTGCATCTCTTAGAGGGCATATTCAGAAGAAGTCTTCGTTTGAGTAGGAGGATAGAGGCTGATAGAGGAGAGGGTCAGGTCTTCTTTTCAGTAGGAGGATAGAGGCTGATGGAGGAGAGGGTCAGGTTTTCTATTGAGTAGGATAGTGGCTATGTGAATAGGATATCACATAGGATATGCGAATACACATACAGTGTGTGTGTGTGTGTGTGTGTGTGTGTGTGTGTATGTGTGTGTTCATACATGAGTGTGTTTGACTGCAACTCCCTCCTCATCTTTGTGTATATAACCATTAGTCAGACTGCAGCCAATGTTCCTATAGTTCCGTTCCGCTGAGCAGGGACTGATGGGCAGAGGATCAGGGACTGATGGGTAGAGGAGCAGAGACTGAAGGGCAGAGGAGCAGGGACTGATGGGTAGAGGAGCAGGGACTGATGGGCAGAGGATCAGGGACTGATGGGTAGAGGAGCAGGGACTGAAGGGTAGAGGATCAGGGACTGATGGTAGAGGAGCAGGAACTGATGGTAGAGGAGCAGAGACTGAAGGGCAGAGGAGCAGGGACTGAAGGGTAGAGGATCAGGGACTGAAGGTCAGAGGATCAGGGACTGATGGGTAGAGGAGCAGGGACTGAAGGGCAGAGGAGCAGGGACTGAAGGGCAGAGGAGCAGGGACTGAAGGGCAGAGGAGCAGGGGCTGAATGGTAGAGGAGCAGGGACTGATGGGTAGAGGAGCAGGGACTGAAGGGCAGAGGAGCAGGGACTGAAGGGTAGAGGAGCAGGGACTGAAGGGTAGAGTAGTAGGGACTGAAGGGTAGAGGAGCAGGGACTGATGGGTAGAGGAGCAGGGACTGATGGTAGAGGAGCAGGGACTGAAGGGCAGAGGAGCAGGGACTGAAGGGCAGAGGAGCAGGGACTGAATGGTAGAGGAGCAGGGACTGATGGGTAGAGGATCAGGGACTGAAGGGCAGAGGAGCAGGGACTGAAGGGCAGAGGAGCAGAGACTGAAGGGCAGAGGAGCAGGGACTGAAGGGCAGAGGAGCAGGGACTGAAGGGTAGAGGAGCAGGGACTGATGGGTAGAGGATCAGGGACTGAAGGGCAGAGGAGCAGGGACTGAAGGGCAGAGGAGCAGAGACTGAAGGGCAGAGGAGCAGGGACTGAAGGGCAGAGGATCAGGGACTGAAGGGTAGAGGAGCAGGGACTGATGGGTAGAGGATCAGGGACTGAAGGGCAGAGGAGCAGGGACTGAAGGGCAGAGGAGCAGGCACTGAAGGGTAGAGGAGCAGGGACTGATGGGTAGAGGAGCAGGGACGGATGGTAGAGGAGCAGAGACTGAAGGGTAGAGGAGCAGGGACTGAAGGGTAGAGGAGCAGGGACTGAAGGGCAGAGGATCAGGGACTGAAGGGCGGAGGAGCAGAGGAGCAGGGACTGAAGGGCAGAGCAGCAGGGACTGAAGGGCAGAGGAGCAGGGACTGATGGGTAGAGGAGCAGGGACTGAAGGGCAGAGCAGCAGGGACTGATGGGTAGAGAAGCAGGGACTGAAGGGCAGAGGAGCAGGGACTGAAGGGCAGAGCAGCAGGGACTGATGGGTAGAGAAGCAGGGACTGAAGGGCAGAGGAGCAGGGACTGATGGGTAGAGAAGCAGGGACTGATGGGTAGAGGAGCAGGGACTGAAGGGCAGAGGAGCAGGGACTGAAGGGCAGAGGAGCAGGGACTGATGGGTAGAGAAGCAGGGACTGAAGGGCAGAGGAGCAGGGATTGAGTGTTTATCCAAGGCCTGTTGAATATTAATTACCCCCCTTTACGAGCCTCTTTCCCAGAACGCTATCATAGAGAGGGTGAAGAGTCCAACAGCTCATGGCTATGTACATACCTGTTCTTCATTTGCTCTTTCACTCACTCACTCACTCACTCACTCACTCACTCACTCACTCTCTCTCTCTCTCTCTCTCTCTCTCTGTCTCTCTCTCTCTCTCTCTCTCTCTCTCTCTCTCTCTCTCTCTCTCTGTCTCTCTCTCTCTCTCTCTCTCTCTCTCTCTCTCTCTCTCTCTCTCTCTATCTCTCTCTGTCTCTCTGTCTCTCTCTCTCTCTCTCTCTCTCTCTCTCTCTCTCTCTCTCTCTCTCTCTCTGTCTCTCTCTCTCTCTCTCTCTCTCTCTCTCTCTCTCTCTATCTCTCTCTGTCTCTCTCTCTCTGTCTCTCTCTCTCTCTCTCTCTCTGTCTCTCTCTGTCTCTCTCTCTCTCTCTCTCTCTCTCTCTCTCTCTCTCTCTCTCTCTGTCTCTCTCTCTCTCTCTATCTCTCTCTCTCTCTGTCTCTCTCTCTCTCTCGCTCTCTCTTTCTTTATTAATTCTCTCTCTCTCTTTCTCTCTCTGCAAATTGAAGTACAGTGTGTGTGGTGTTTGTTAATGTCTGATTGGATGTAGTTGAGGTAATTAATACAGCGAGGCCCGGGTGTTTAATGATGCAGGAGCCTCCTCTTCCTCCTCTCCGTTCTTTGAATAAAGAAGTGTGTTTGGTGTGTGTGTGTGTGTGTGTGTGTGTGTGTGTGTGTGTGTGTGTGTGTGTGTGTGTGTGTGTGTGTGTGTGTGTGTGTGTGTGTGTGTGTGTGTGTGAGAGAGAGAGAATATGAATGAGGGAGTGTGTGTGTGTGAATCTGAACGAGGAAGAAGCATATTTTTGGGTTCCCTCTCTCTCATTAGGAGACAGATCAGTTAACACAGCATGTTCCTCACCCAAGGGCCCAGTCCTTCGAGGCCTCGTACTAAAGAAACACTGCTGTGTACAGAGTGGGTTCGGTTTTCTTTGTGTAGCAGTAGGATGACAACGTGGATGTGGGCAGTGTAGCAACGATTCGTTCTACTGGGATTCGACAAGCAGTGATTCAGTCTACTGGGATTCTATAAGAAACGATTCATTAAACTGGGATTCTAGAAACAGTGATTCATTCTACCGGGATTCGAAAAGCAGTGATTCAGTCTGCTGGGATTCTATAAGAAGTGATTCATTCTACTGGGATTCTGGAAACAGTGATTCATTCTACTGGGATTCTAGAAACAGTGATTCATTCTACTGGGATTCTAGAAACAGTGATTCATTCTACTTGGTTCCTATGAGAAGTGATTGATTCTCCTGAAATTCTATGAGCAATGATTCAGTCTACTGGGATTCTATAAGAAGTGATTCATTCAACATAAGGAAGTAAATGCAACAACACATTCTGTTCTGAGAATTGACTCTACCCTTTGATCTCTCTGTCTGATTAAAGTCTCTGTGTAGAGCCCAACGTCACAGTGTGAAGGTCTCTGTGTAGAGCCCATCGTCACAGTGTGAAGGTCTCTGTGTAGAGCCCAACGTCACAGTGTGAAGGTCTCTGTGTAGAGCCCAAGGTCACAGTGTGAAGGTATCTGTGTAGAGCCCAACGTCACAGTGTGAAGGTCTCTGTGTAGAGCCCAACGTCACAGTGTGAAGGTCTCTGTGTAGAGCCCAACGTCACAGTGTGAAGGTGTCTGTGTAGAGCCCTACGTCACAGTGTGAAGGTCTCTGTGTAGAGCCCAACGTCACAATGTGAAGGTCTCTGTGTAGAGCCCTACGTCACAGTGTGAAGGTCTCTGTGAAGAGCCCAACGTCACAGTGTGATGGTCTCTGTGTAGAGCCCAACGTCACAGTGTGAAGGTCTCTGTGTAGAGACCAACATCACAGTGTGAAGGTCTCTGTGTAGAGCCCATCGTCACAGTGTGAAGGTGTCTGTGTAGAGCCCGACGTCACAGTGTGAAGGTCTCTGTGTAGAGACCAACGTCACAATGTGAAGGTCTCTGTGTAGAGCCCGTCGTCACAGTGTGAAGGTGTCTGTGTAGAGCCCTACGTCACAGTGTGAAGGTCTCTTTGCGTAGAGCCCAACATCACAGTGTGAAGGTCTCTGTGTAGAGCCCAACGTCACAGTGTGAAGGTCTCTGTGTAGAGCCCAAAGTCACAGTGTGAAGGTCTCTGTGTAGAGCCCAACGTCACAGTGTGAAGATCTCTGTGTATAGCCCATTGTCACAGTGTGAAGGTCTCTGTGTAGAGCCCAATGTCACAGTGTGAAGGTCTCTGTGTAGAGCCCATCGTCACAGTGTGAAGGTCTCTGTGTAGAGCCCATCGTCACTGTGTGAAGGTCTCTGTGTAGAGCCCAATGTCACAGTGTGAAGGTCTCTGTGTAGGGCCCAACGTCACAGTGTGAAGGTCTCTGTGTAGAGCCCAACGTCACAGTGTGAAGGTCTCTGTTTAGACCTTTAATTTGAAAACAAAACCTTTCTGATTTTTAAACCTTTTCTGATGTAATAATGTTTTCACTAGGCTGTTGGTTGTTTGTCTACAAATAAAGTCAATTAGGGAACGACTCTCCAGGAATCAGAAGATATCTACTTGGTGTTTGTTGGAGGGGATCTAGCAGAAAGCTATCCCTCTGTTCAAACAAACTAGTAAACACAATCATTCTGCTGTCTAAGACTTTTACAAGTTCTGAAACAGAGAGAAACTTTTAATCTCTGCCTCTCTCTGCTCGGTCATCCCCCTCCCTTCTCTCTCTCTGTCTCTCTCTCTCTGTCTCTCCCTCTGTCTCTCTCTCTCTGTCTCTCTCTCTCTGTCTCTCTCTCTGTCTCTCTCTCTCTGTCTCTCTCTCTCTGTCTCTCTCTGCCTCTCTCTGCTCGGTCATCCCACTCCCTTCTCTCTCTCAGTTTCTCTCTCTGTCTCGCTTTCTCTCTCTCTCTCTCTCTGTCTCTCCACCTATGTCTTTCTCTCTCTGTCTATCCACCTATGTCTCTCTCTCTCTGTCTCTCTCTGTCTCTCTCTTTCTCTCTCTCTGTCTCTCTCTCTGTCTCTCTCTCTTTCTCTCTATCTCTGTCTGTCTGTCTGTCTGTCTGTCTGTCTGCCTGTCTCTCTCTCTCTCTCTCTCTCTCTCGCTCTCTCTCTCTCTCTCTCTCTCTCTCGTATTATTCATTTACCCTGCACTGCTCTGTTAGCCACAAAGGACAGACAGACAAGGCAGAATGATGTTTTCAAATCAAAGAAAGTTCAAGCTCAACAGAATCTTCCTCCTCTCCCAGGACAGAACAAGGTGGTCAGAGTTAGAATGGTAGAATGATTCTGGACATGACAGAGGAGATCCAGATAATTGCCTGATAGATTTTTGAGTGTTCTCTGTGCACACACACTCACACACACACACACACACGCACACGCGCACACGCGCACGCACGCACACACACACACACAGACACACACGCACACACACACACACACACACAGACACACAGCCACACAAGCACGCACGCGCACACACACACAGGCGTAGATACACACACAAACGCACACACCCACGCACACACACACAAACACACACACACAGTCTGTCTCTGTCTCTCTCTCTCTGTCTCTCTTTCTCTCTCTCTGTCTCTGTCTCTGTCACGGTCTCTCTCTCTCTCTCTCTCTCTCTGTCTCTCTCTCTGTCTCTGTCTCTCTCTCTCTCTCTCTCTGTCTCTCTCTCTCTCTCTCTCTCTCTGTCTCTCTCTCTCTCTCTCTCTCTCTCTCTCTCTCTCTCTCTCTCTCTCTCTCTCTCTCTGTCTCTGTCTCTGTCTCTGGCTCAGTCTCTGTCGCTCTCTGTCTCTGTCTCTCTCTCTCTCTCTCTCTCTCTCTGTCTCTGTCTCTGTCTCTCTCTCTCTCTCTCTCTCTCTCTGTCTCTCTCTCTCTGTCTCTGTCTCTGTCTCTGTCTCTGGCTCAGTCTCTGTCTCTGTCTCTCTCCCTTTCTCTCTCTCTCTGTCTCTATATCCTTCTCTCTCTCTCCCTCTCTCTCTGTGTCTCTCTCTGTCTCTCTCTCTCTCTGTCTCTGTCTCTCTCTGTCTCTCTCTCTCTCTTTCTCTCTCGGTCTCTCTCTCAATTCAATTCAAGGGCTTTATTGGCATGGGAAACATGTGTTAACATTGCCAAAGCAAGTGAGGTAGATAATACATAAAGTGAATATATAAAGTGAAATAAACAATAAAAATGAACAGTAAACATTACACATACAGAAGTTTCAAAACAATAAAGACATTACAAATGTCATATTATATATATACAGTGTTTTAACAATGTACGAATGGTTAAAGGACACAAGATAAAATAAATAAGCATAAATATGGGTTGTATTTACAATGGTGTGTGTTCTTCACTGGTTGCCCTTTTCTCGTGGCAACAGGTCACAAATCTTGCTGCTGTGATGGCACACTGTGGAATTTCACCCAGTAGATATGGGAGTTTATCAATATTGGATTTGTTTTCGAATTCTTTGTGGATCTGTGTAATCTGAGGGAAATATGTGTCTCTAATATGGCCATACATTTGGCAGGAGGTTAAGAAGTGCAGCTCAGTTTCCACCTCATTTTGTGGGCAGTGTGCACATAGCCTGTCTTCTCTTGAGAGCCATGTCTGCCTACAGCGACCTTTCTCAATAGCAAGGCTATGCCCACTGAGTCTGTACATAGTCAAAGCTTTCCTTAAGTTTGGGTCAGTCACAGAGGTCAGGTATTCTGCCACTGTGTACTCTCTGTTTAGGGCCGAAAAACATTCTAGTTTGCTCAGTTTTTTTTGTAAATTCTTTCCAATGTGTCAAGTAATTATCTTTTTGTTTTCTCATGATTTGGTTGGGTCTAATTGTGCTGTTGTCCTGGGGCTCTGTAGGGTGTGTTTGTGTTTGTGACCAGAGCCCCAGGACCAGCATGCTTAGGGGACTCTTCTCCAGGTTCATCTCTCTGTAGGTGATGGCTTTGTTATGGAAGGTTTGGGAATCACTTCCTTTCAGGTGGTTGTATAATTGAATGGCTCTTTTTCAGGATGTTGATAATTAGTTGGTATCGGCCTAATTCTTCTCTGCATTCATTATACATTGTCCACAGAGGATATATGCATCCCTGTCTCACCCCATGGTAAGAAACGTGTCTGTTTTTTGCCAATTCTAACCGCACACTTGTTGTTTGTGTACTTGGACTTCATAATGTCATTTGTTTTCCCCCAACACCACTTTCCATCAATTTGTTTTGCAAGTCCTCGTGCCAAATTGAAATCAAAAGCTTTTTTGAAATCATCGAATGAGAAGACTTTGCCTTTGTTTTGGTTTGTTCATTTGTTTGTTAATTAGGGTGTGCAGGGTGAATACGTGGTCTGTCGTACGGTAATTTGGTAAAAAAGCCCATTTTGACATTTGCACAGAACATTGTTTTCATTGAGGAAATGTACGAGTCTGCTGTTAATGATATATGCAGAGGATTTTCCAAAGGTTACTGTTGACGCATATTGTTATTGGGGTCAAATTTGTCTTCACTTTGTGGATTTGTGTCACGTTCGTCATAATGAGCAAATAAATTAAATAAAGTAGACGCAGTGTGAATAGAGTTGCACATCATTTTAATAAACAACAAACAACCAACCAAACGAAACGTGAATCTACTGTAAGGCAACTAAAATGTAGACAAGATCACACAACTGAAGGTGGGAAAAAGGGCTGCCTAAGTATGATACCCAATCAGAGACAACGATAGACAGCTGCCTCTAATTGGGAACCATACTCAGGCGAACAAAGAAATATAAACATACATGTCCCACCCTAGTCACACCCTGACCTACCAAGTAGAGAATTAAAAGGATCTCTAAGGTCAGGGCGTGGCTATTGGGGTGATCAGTCCTTGGTTCCAAATATTGGGGAAGATGCCAGAGCCGAGGATGATGTTAAAGAGTTTCAGTATAGCCAATTGGAACTCGTGGTCTGCATATTTGATGATTTCATCCATCAACATCACAGGGATTTTGGGCTTGGAGGGCTTGAATTTTGTCCTGTAGTTCATTCAGTGTAATTGGATAATCCAGTGGGTTCTGGTCATCTTTAATAGTTGATTCTAAGATTTGTATTTGATCCTGAACATGTTTTGCTGTTTGATCTTTGTTATAGAGCCCAAAATATCTCCATTTGTGTAGCTAACTCCTCATTTTGATGTTTGATCTTTGTTATAGAGCCCAAAATATCTCCATTTGTGTAGCTGACTCCTCAATTTGTTGTTTGATCTGTCGTGTCTTTGACTATTCCGGATTAATTGATATGACATGCTATTCTATAAAATAATTTCTCCGTAATTAATATCACCTGATTGAGCTAATCATGTAAATGTAATTAACTATAGAGTTGGGGCACCACAAAATAATATTTATAGAGCTGTTATCTTCCGAATAAACTCTTAAAGACCTAGTAATATTTTACATCAATAGCCGTCAATATCAATTATCGTCTTAATTCAGTCTCCTCTGAAAGTTGTACATTATTTTATCTGCACGAACCCTGGCTAACAAGTTGAATCAGCAATACAAAATTGGGTTTAATTATTTATTTACTAAATACCTAACTAATCACACAGAATTACACATACACACAATTAATTATAGCTTGATTACAAATTACGTCATAAAGGAAAATGTCCCTAGCGGGCGGAACATATATGACAGCTGGTTACACAAAGGAAAAGGGCTGGGTTTGAGTGAAAGAGCGGGAAGACTGAGGAACAAAGGAAGAAGCTGTGTTATCGTAAATACAGTATCTTATGCATTCTAAATATCCGCCCATTTGGAAAAGGAAAATGCAATAAATATTTACTCTGAGCAGCACTTCAGTAGGTTGGTGGTAGATGGAAGACCGTGTTGCCCAACCGAGTCCTCTTGTCCTTTGAAGAATGTATCTGGTGGTCAATTGGATACGTTGTAGTAATGTCATTGTGTGATAGACGGGATACTCTGTCTGTTCCTTCCTAACCCTCGTTTGCAGCAGCTGTAGCTAACTCAACGGCTAGGAGGTATCACTTCTGTAGTGAATAAGAGTTCAAAGTTCATACCATTCTCAACCAAAGCTCACGCGGATGTTGGCTTCGTTCTGTAGTTATTATCTGAACCATTCTGACACCGGACCGTCGTCCTCACATCATCGGAACAGGAAGTTATGTTGTCGTCAAGGGCATATATAGGAAAGGAGAGGAGGGCGTGTTTGAAAAGTTTTATAGCCCATGTCCCGTCACAGGGGCAGGCCACTGATTGAGCAGAGTCCTATCTTATGAAAACCCAGATCTCACATTTTAGAAGCTAAAATCACATTTCATCCCATCACAAATCATTTTTTATTCAAACATTTAAATTGAACAACAATTCCATGTGAATCCGATAACTCTGATGTGTAGACTTTCCACTGTAGAGTTTATGTCATCTTATCATTGATGAGAATGTCTCAGATGACAACCGAACTGACATAATATTCATTAAGTACCACTGCATATGTTCAGTTGGTCGGATTACCAGAATATAGTTAATTTCCCCCCACCTACTGATGTTCCCAGAATCTCTATGTTAACCAAGGGTTTTGCAAATGTAACCTCAGTAGGGTAGAGAGAGGAAAAAGGGGGGAAGACTGTCATAAACCTACCCCCCAGGCCAACGTCATGACAGATCTTTGTTATAGAGCCCAAAATATCTCAATTTGTGTAGCTAACTCCTCATTTTGTTGTTTGTTTTTCAATTTTCCCAGAAGTGTTTCGAGTCTATGGATTCTTCAATTTCATTGAGCGGATTTCTGACGTGCAGTTCCTTCTTTTTCTGTAGTGTCTATTTCTATATTGTTCTAGTGATTCACCATTTTGTGCGTCTCTATGATTTTGGTTGGATTGGTTTCTCAATACATTTCTTAATTTTTTTTTGCATTCTTCATCAAACCATTTGTCATTGTGATTCATTTTCTTAGGTTTGTCTGCTTGACAATTTTTTGATTTGACTGGGAAGCTGAGAAGTCAAATGTACTGTTTGGGTTTTCTACTTGTCTTTCTAGTGAAGTTCACGCCTTCAGTGTTACAGTGAATCCTTTTGTCCAGGAAGTTGTCTAGAAGGGAATTAGTTGTTGTCTAATTGTTTTCTGGTCGATAACCACACTATTTTCCTTCCATCTATAGCATGTCATAATATTATTCAGTTCCTTTGGCTTTGATGCCTCATGATTGAGCATAGCTCTGTTCAATTAGAATGTGATTTTGCTGTGGTCTGATAGGGGTGTCAGTGGGCTGACTGTGAACGCTCTGAGAGACTCTGGGTTGAGGTCAGTGATAAAGTAGTCTACAGTACTACTGCCAAGAGACGAGCTATAGGTGTACCTACCATAGGAGTCCCCTGGAAGCCCACAGTACCATTGACTATGTACAGACCCAGCGTCCGACAGAGCTGCAGGACTTGTGACCCGTTTTTGTTGGTTATGTTGTCATAGTTGTGCCCAGGGTGCATATGGAGGAGGGAATGCTGTCACCTGCAGGCAGGTGTTTGTCCCCCTGTGTTCTGAGAGTGTCAGGTTCTTGTCCAGTTCTGGCATTTAGGTCACCACAGACTAGTACATGTTCCTGGGCCTGGAAATGGTTGATCTCTCCCTCCAGGATGGAGAAGCTGTCTTCATTAAAGTATGGGGATTCTAGTGGGGGGATATAGGTAGCACACAGGAGGACATTTTTCTCTGTTAAGAAAATTTCCTTTTTGAATTTCTAGCCAAATGTAAAATGTTCCTGTTTTGACTAATTTAATGGAGTGGGTTAGGTCTGCTCTATATCAAATTAGCATACGCCCTGAGTCTCATCCCTGTTTCACAAATCTTAGTTTGCCGGATGGGACTACCAGCTCTCTGTAACCTAGAGGGCAACCAGTGGGTCTGTCTCCTCTATACCACCCACCTGGTAGTGTGGTGGATGGGACTACCAGCTCTATGTAACCTAGAGGACAACCAGTGGGTCTGTCTCCTCTATACCACCCACCTGGTAGTGTGGTGGATGGGACTACCAGCTCTCTGTAACCTAGAGGGCAACCAGTGGGTCTGTCTCCTCTATACCACCCACCTGGTAGTGTGGTGGATGGGACTACCAGCTCTATGTAACCTAGAGGACAACCAGTGGGTCTGTCTCCTCTATACCACCCACCTGGTAGTGTGGTGGATGGGACTCCCTGCTCTCTGTAACCTAGAAGGCAACCAGTGGGTCTGTCTCCTTTATGCCATGTTTCTTATAGGATGACAATGTCTGTATTTCCAATTTCTTTGATGAAGTCTGGCCAAAGGCAGATGACCTCTGACCTTATCTATTCCAGGATGAGATAATAAAAGCTTTGTGTTCCGTGTTGTTGTGAGATTTAGGCCCCGAACCATCACAGTAGGTGTGAGCAGAGCATGTTGAGTATCTGATACATACCTCTTAGGTCACAGGATGGGGCTTGGGCGGGTGTAATAGTGGGGCTTGGGCCTGTTGCCAGATGGGGCTTGGGCGGGTGTAATAGTGGGGCTTGGGCCTGTTGCCGGATGGGGCTTGAAGAACAGAGGAGGTGGGGGAGAGAGGTGTACGAGACAGAAAGGGGAGAGGTGTACGAGACAGAAAGGGAAAGAGGTAAGAACAGACGAGGTGGGAGAGAGGTGTACGAGACAGAAAGGGAAAGAGGTAAGAACAGAGGAGGTGGGGAGAGAGGTGTACGAGACAGAAAGGGGAGAGGTGTACGAGACAGAAAGGGAAAGAGGTAAGAACAGAGGAGGTGGGAGAGAGGTGTACGAGACAGAAAGGGAAAGAGGTAAGAACAGAGGAGGTGGGAGAGAGGTGTACGAGACAGAAAGGGAAAGAGGTAAGAACAGACGAGGTGGGAGAGAGGTGTACGAGACAGAAAGGGAAAGAGGTAAGAACAGACGAGGTGGGTGTGAGGTGTACGAGACAGAAAGGGAAAGAGGTAAGAACAGAGGAGCAGGGAAGACAGCATATGATTCATGATTCATGAATTACAGTGCTGCCTTAATATTCTCTCAGTTCATCGCAATTACATAGTGTCCTAATCAGCCTTGCGCCCCCCAGTTGGCTCGAAGGTTATATTAAGAGTGGGTGAGGTGGCGTTGACTGGACTGGCTTTCTCTCTCACATCAAAACATACCTGCAGACGAGAGACAGATGGATAGAGAGAGAGAGAGCATGATTAAGCCTTGTTTAAAAAAAAAATCTAACACGGTCAGTCATCATAATCATCAGGAGGTGAAATGCAAAAATGACCTTGGATCATTAACTCTGGGACTACTACATCTCTTTAATAAGACTTCCTGTATAATATAAACTGACCTGGGATCATTAACTCTGGGACCACTACATCTCTTTAATAATACTTCCTGTATAATATAAACTGACCTGGGATCATTAACTCTGAGACTACTGCATCTCTTTAATAATACTTCCTGTATAATATAAACTGACCTGGGATCATTAACTCTGGGACTACTACATCTCTTTAATAATACTTCCTGTATAATATAAACTGACCTGGGATCATTAACTCTGGGACTAATACATCTCTATCTGTATTTCAATGTAACGCATCTCTTTAATAATACTTCCTGGTGACCCCCACCAAGTGACCTCTCACCTACAGTATGATCATGCTGTGACCTCTGTGTCAGACATTTCAGACACGGGAGGGGTTCACCGACACAGCTTATATAACCTAAAGGATTTAGGGAGAAGAGGGGGAGAGAGGGATGAAGTGAAGGAGAGAGACTGTTATTGAGAAAATTAGGTAGTTAATTAAAGAGACTGTGTTCAACAGGAATCTGTGTGTGTGTGTGGTCTCACCTGGTATCCACACTATGTGGCTAGAGAGTACTTTATGCTGAAAAACAGATACACGAGGACAAAACAATAGAAGACAATGTCATTATAAGACTTTTACATTACCAGATCATAATGTCATTAAGTTGTTTTAATATAGGTCTAGGCTCCGAAGAAATAGACTCCAATTAAACCCTCGTGTTGTTTGTAAAGTCCAATTAAAATGAAGATTATTGTTGAAATGAATTGCTGACCTGGGGTAGGTTGATAGCATGCTGGACATCGTTATGTTGAGGGTTGAAAACCTGCTCCCTGCTCGTTTCATTACATCATTATGCAGGTCTCAGAGCAACTGCCTGGACAGCCTGGACTGTTACTCCCAAACTCATTCATCTTCCTCTTCTAAGAGTCATTCTCCACCTGAGTGGCTCGCATGTAGGCGTACCTGGCAGGACACGGCAGGATACTGGCAGGACACGGCAGGATACTGGCAGGATACGGCAGGATACTGGCAGGATACTGGCAGGAAACTGGCAGGATACTGGCAGGATACTTGCAGGATACGGCAGGATACTGGCAGGATACTGGCAGGATACTGGCAGGATACTGGCAGGATACGGCAGGATACTGGCAGGATACGGCAGGATACTGGCAGGACACGGCAGGATACTGGCAGGACACGGCAGGATACTGGCAGGATACGGCAGGATACGGCAGGATACTGGCAGGATACTGGCAGGATACTGGCAGGATACGGCAGGATACTGGCAGGATACTGGCAGGATACGGCAGGATACTGGCAGGATACTGGCAGGATTCTGGCAGGATACGGTAGGATACTGGCAGGATACTGGCAGGATACGGCAGGATACGGCAGGATACGGCAGGATACTGGCAGGATACGGCAGGATACTGGCAGGATACGGCAGGATACTGGCAGGATACGGCAGGATACTGGCTGGATACGACAGGATAGTGGCAGGATACTGGCAGGATACTGGCAGGATAAGGCAGGATACTGGCAGGATACTGGCAGGATACTGGCAGGATACGGCAGGATACTGGCAGGATACGGCAGGATACTGGCAGGATACTGGCAGGATACTGGCAGGATACTGGCAGGATACGGCAGGATACTGGCAGGATACTGGCAGGATACTGGCAGGATACGGCAGGATACGGCAGGATACTAGCAGGATACGGCAGGATACTGGCAGGATACGGCAGGATACTGGCAGGATACTGCAGGATACTGGCAGGATCCGGCAGGATACTGGCAGGATACGGCAGGATACTGGCAGGATACGGCAGGATACTGGCAGGATACGGCAGGATACTGGCAGGATACGGCAGGATACTGGCAGGATACGGCAGGATACTGGCAGGATACGGCAGGATAATGCAGGATACTGGCAGGATACGGCAGGATACTGGCAGGATACTGGCAGGATACGGCAGGATACTGGCAGGATACGGCAGGATACTGGCAGGATACGGCAGGATACGGCAGGATACGGCAGGATACTGCAGGATACTGGCAGGATACTGGCAGGATACGGCAGGATACGGCAGGATACTGGCAGGATACGGCAGGATACGGCAGGATACTGGCAGGATACGGCAGGATACTGGCAGGATACGGCAGGATACTGGCAGGATACGGCAGGATACTGGCAGGATACTGGCAGGATAGGCAGGATTCTGGCAGGATACGGTAGGATACTGGCAGGATACTGGCAGGATACTACGGCAGGATACGGCAGGATACTGGCAGGAGGCAGGATACGGCAGGATACTGGCAGGGCAGGATACTGGCAGGATACGGCAGGATACTGGCAGGATACTGGCAGGATACGGCAGGATACGGCAGGATACGGCAGGATACTGGCAGGATACGGCAGGATACTGGCAGGATACAGGGCAGGATACTGGCAGGATACGGCAGGATACTGGCAGGATGGCAGGATACGGCAGGATAATGCAGGATACTGGCAGGATACGGCAGGATACGGCAGGATACTACGGCAGGCGGCAGGATACTGGCAGGATACGGCAGGATACTGGCAGGATACGGCAGGATACTGGCAGGATACGGCAGGATACGGCAGGATACGGCAGGATACTGCAGGATACTGGCAGGATACTGGCAGGATACGGCAGGATACGGCAGGATACTGGCAGGATACGGCAGGATACGGCAGGATACTGGCAGGATACGGCAGGATACTGGCAGGATACGGCAGGATACTGGCAGGATACGGCAGGATACTGGCAGGATACGGCAGGATACTGGCAGGATACGGCAGGATACTGGCAGGATACTGGCAGGATTCTGGCAGGATACGGTAGGATACTGGCAGGATACTGGCAGGATACGGCAGGATACGGCAGGATACGGCAGGATACTGGCAGGATACGG